>NW_009952404.1:1110005-1130459 GCF_000747805.2 Chaetura pelagica
TCAGCAGGGGCTGTATTTATTCTCTCTTTCCCCCACATCAGATAATTCACTGGTGGTTGATTTTGTATCTTAGCTTGTTCTCATCATCATTTTCTGCAGGATCTTTTCTTTCAATACCTCTGAACATAATGGTGATATGTTACAGTTTAAGGCTGAAGGGAGCATTGTTCACTTGTCATTTTAAAGAGAAAGGTGAGTACCTTTAAGGAGGCATTAAGGCCAAACACAGGTCCAAGTTGGGGGTATCTATGGCGCACTGGTGGGCAGTACTAGCAACTATCTTTGGGAACATTTTCATCGTCTACACCAGGACTGACACCAAACAAGACAGAAGCTGTGCTGCATCTACCACCCTGGCAGCTGCACAGGTTTCAGTCCACAAAAGTGCACCCGTTGCCTGTGTATGTCCCAAGGAAAAGTGTGTGATCCCAAGACAGGTCTAACTTCTGTGGGAAGTTTCTTTCTTCCTTGAGGTTTCCTCCATTTCAGCATCAGTGTGGTCCATCAACCCTTTTCATGAAAGACTGGACCTGAAATGCAAGCAAAGGGATTCCAGTCTTACCACATTTCTATTATGTTACCACTGCCTTTTTTTAATACAACCTGCAGTCTCTTCTGCTCACTGTAGGCCAGATGCTGCTGCTCTTTTATTTGCTTTGAGCATTATATCGTTGTTGAAAAAATGTCCCAGAAATGTTTGCCATATCAACTGCTACATACTGTGAGTGAAGGTCCCCAGGTCTGGCACAAAACGAGGACAGAATGAAATTATATCCAGCCTGAGCAGACTGCAAAATCTTCCACAATCTCTACTACCCATGTTTCTTAGCATTTCTTCTCCCACACATACAACCTGTTCACATATGCTGAAAATACAGAGCAGCACGTTTGAAAATGTTTGAAAAAAAGGTTATTTTACTCAGCATCTTTTGTGCTGCCAAGAGGCAGACGATGGGCATTTACTGAACTAAGCAGTGTAATGCATTTTAAACAAGCATTAGTCAGTCACATGGAAATAAACATCACCCCCAGGTAGACCAATTCTTATGCCTTCTGTGATGAAAATTACTACTGATATCAGTTTTGTGTGCCTAGTTTTACATCCATTGCCCAGTCAGAGCTCATAGAAATATACACTTCCACTTAAGAAAAGACTACTGATTGATGAGCATAGTGCATGGTTTTCCCTTCAATAACAAAATATAAATAATTACTTTATGTGAGCATATATAATTACTATATTCTTGAGTAGAGGCATCAGTGATCTCTGCCTACATGGAGATTCTTATGCTTCAAAATGTTTCAGGCTCAGAAAAGAATAACCAAAAAGAGCAAAAGATATGCATGGGGCACCAGGAGCCTGTAAATAGGCAGAGAACTGTCTCAGCTAGCATGGTTAGAGAAATTAGCTTTGAGATATCACTTCTAAGTAATCTGCTCTTCATTTGGTGCACTTTGCTATCAAAGCAGAGCTTATAAAAATAAATTTCTCTGCATCACAGTGAACAACAACAGAACAAAGGATAAGTAGCTTCTGTTTAGTCCCGTGTTGATGCCAAGGGGACCAGAATCCAGATGTCCCTCCTTTGAATTCAGCACCCTGCTCTTATTATTGGACCATCATTTTACATGGAGGGTTTTTTGGGGCTTTTTTTGGGTCTTGCTGGATTTTTGTTGTTGTTTTTGTAAGGGGAATGGTATTTGTTCACTTCAGCCAAGGCTGAAGGGAAACTGTTATGCATAATTACAGAGCTAGACAGGCTAAAACGTCACCTACCAGAATCGTTTAATCTCTGGTATTATTCTCTGCTCTTACTCACCCTCATGTCAGTGCTGCCTCTCCCTCCACCTTGAACCCTTTACTCCTCCTTCCTCTGACAGGATGTACAATAGCCAGAGCAGTATAAATCAAAGCCTAGAATCAGGAAAATTAGAATACATTGGAAGTGCCAGTTCCTCAAGAAGGAAGAGAAAGAAACAAGACTGCGGGAGATCAAAAGAATGATTGCAGCTTCATTACAAGGGCCGTTGTACCATCGGAACAGGTTATTGCCTGTCACAAGCTGTTTTTCTTTTCCAGCTCGTGACTGATGCAGAGCTTGATCTGAAATAAATGCCATCTATCTACTTGCTTTATAAATCTCCTTGCTGTACTCACATTTAATGTTTATAGGTCTTCACATTTTTCAAGTAAAATAGATTTTTATACTCGTAGTATCTCTATTGTAAGATAAAATAGTAGGAGAGAGGTTGAGGGCTACACAGATGTTCTTACTGGTCCATGCTGAGGTGGGACTGAGAGGGAATAAACTCAGCTGCCTCAAAAGGCAACATAAACAATGGTGGGACTCACACGAAGTGCACTCTCAATGTAAACTGTTTCCTTAATCTGTGTCAGGTTCAGACACAGACAACAAATCATATGACTGGTCAAAGTACTCTCGTACTGGTGTTTTAAATATATATTTCATTAATTCACTTAGTTAAAAAAAAAAACAAAAAACAAAAAACAACACAAAGACATCTTCTTCCCAGAAATTCCATAATGTCAAGTTTTTGATACAGAAATGTTTTAACAGTATGTCCTTGGGAGTTTCAGATTTCAAGAGACCAAGTAAAAAATATACCTGGAGCAGAAAGAGGTAAAATATATGTGTAAAACAATAACTGATCTCTATGCTAGCAACAGCTATAATTCTTAGACCTGCCGCTTACACAGCCAGCACAGAACACTTGTGCATGTTATTCAGAAGTGGCATTCGGTGGTAACATTTGCAGTGTAGCTCATGAATTAGTGTGAAGGCTTATTCTCCCTGTGCTCCCTAAATAGTAAAGTGCTTCGGGTTATACTCTTTTGAGTAGCTGCAGCTTTAAAAGCAGTCTGGGTGTCTCTGCGCTGAGGTCGAGTGGGTGTTTTTCTCCTGCTGACAAGAGTTTTGAAACTGTCACTCTCACAAGCAATCCCCCGGATATAGGTAGGAGATTTGCATGAGTAACTGTGGTTTGTTTAAATGAGGACTGCAGAATTGGACACTTTCACTGGGAATGAGCAGCACACTTTGCACAAACAGCAACTGTCTCCAAACAGTGAGGGAGTGATCCAGCTCTGATTTCCCACCTGTGTGTTGAAACTCTGTGGAGGAAGGTCTCTAATAATAAGGCACAGGCATTATTATTTTTAGAAAACACAGAATGTAAGTGTACATGCACAAGCATGAAAAAATCTGGTAGTATTCAGTATTGGCTCACTGTAAAAGCTGGTAATGAACAGCTTGATTGGGTTAGTTATGCATCAGTGTCACTGTTCTTCACTGCTGCTGAAATTTTGTCCCCTGACCCCATTAATCATAATGCTTTTAGTACATAGCTACTCTTGGAAGACAAAATGTTCACTCCATGTTTTAGGATAAGTTTTTTGAGACCAAAATTACCTTAGTTTGGTACTTTAATGAAGTGTCACTGTGTTGCTTTAGGTTAACCTGTTATTGACTGGGTAATCATCCTGAGTAGACAAGTTTAAGTTCAAAGCTCATGGTGACAACAGGAGTAAAAAAAATCATCAAGTTTGCCTCAAGTAGCTGTTTCCCACCTGAGATGTGCTTTCACTCTCTACATGGAATTGAAGAGCAATATTTCAGTTATATTTCCCTCTATTGAACATGCAGATTTAGGACAGTGTCATAATTTTAGTAAATTTTTTGTTCCTTTCTCTTTATACTACCTAATTCATTTTTAAGACTCTGAGCTAACACCACAGTTACAAGGAGATTCCCATTTCAGGCTCAGTCTTTTTTTTAAACAGTCTATCTCTTTCATTTTCAGTTCTTGTAGTGTTTCTTTATGCATAAAATATCCTTATTAGTGCATGTATTATAAAATTACTACAGTCACTGATGAAAGAAAGTATTTTAGAGTAGAGTTTATTTCTTTTCAGATGTAGTAATTTCTTAGGTATAAGAACTAGATAACACATAATAGGACAGGAAGATAAAAAATAAAACGTACAAGCTGCCAATAACTTCCATTTGTTTGTATTAAAACACAATGAATTCCAAAACTCAAAAAAGTTATTACTTTAATATGTATATTAAAGAACTCTCCTCAGTAAGATATTGATTTTTGATTAGCTAAAAGCTCTAGCAGAAAATATCTATTTTGATTTAAAAAAAACACATAAAATGAAAAACAAAAAAAAAAAACAAACAATGAAAAATAAAACCCAACAATTATTGCTTTGCTAGAAATTAAAAATTATGCATTTTCTTAGTTTTTGGCCTGCTTATTGAAACTGTTTGCTTTTAATTTCTTTTAAAAAAAATATTAAAAACTTTTCTTAATTTTCTGATTAATATTGTTTTAAGATACAACAGTGTGGGCTCAGCCATGTGCAAGGCATATGTGAAGAAACAAAATGCAATGATAGAGCAAATTAGTGGAGGAAAAGAAGAGAATAAGGACAACATATATGCCTTAGGAGGTAATAATAATTTAATAAAAGTATATTTTCTAATGCTGTGATATATCCTATTAAAATATAAGGCTGTGACTCCAAATTTTGGTATTGTTATTGACTAAGACAAAATATGTATTTTATTTGACTGGATCCATTTACATTTGGAAAGCTCTGTAATTTCCTATACAACAGTTTATTTTATCTCTTGTTTTGTGTGAATAGCCTACTATGAGATTTACCTCTTAAACTCTATTTAGTTGTCAGTCATTCCTTCAGCTATCTGTGTCCCTACCAATTTTTCCTTAAACTAGGCTACATTTTTGTTTGGGGCTCACGAGGAGGTTGTATATATCATCCAATTTACTAGAGTTTGCCTTCCTTTTTTTTTCTTTTCTTTTTTTTTTTTTTTTTTGTTCTGTTTCATTTCTACTTTATGCTTCTTTTCCATTATTCTTTTTCTTTTTTTTACACTTACCACACACAGGGATTTTTCTACCTTTTTCCCACCTCTGTTTCTTCTCTTTGCTTCCCTACTTCATATCTTATTCCCTAGATATGTGTGATCATCTGTAGTGATTTTGCAGAGTGAATGAGATGACACAATTCTGTCCTCCAGTCCTTTTCAAGCTATGAGTGTCAGAGAGGAAATCCTAAAAACAAGTGAGGTAGCTAGGATTTAATTCCTAAATATAACCAGAGACTTGGTTTTTATTTCACTTTTAGTATATAGTTTTGAAAGGACAATACAAACTTAATTTCATTTTCTGGCTCTCAGTTTTTGTACCAGCATTGAGGGTTTCATTATTCCAGCTCCTAACATACAGGGTGACTGAAGCAGACTTATTCCAAGATTATTTATATCTTGTTTTCCAGCAAAGTTGCATGAGCTTTGTGCATACCATACCCACAGGTAGGTCTGGCAAAGAAAGTTCAGCCTCAAACCCATTGACATTACTCACCTCCACAGTGCTTGGAGCAGGCTCACCCCAGCACATGTACATCAGAAGTCATGTTGCTGTGGCAGTTTCTGTCAGAGCACTTGCATTTGTAGCTCTTTTAGAAATATCTGGATACAAGAAGAGGGTAAAAGAGATAAGTCTCCATCACACTGTCAGCTAACAGTAACAGCAATTATTTCAGGACCTTCAGATGCCAGATGAACAACCTTTTCGTGCCTGCTCCCATCGCCCTTACAGCTGTAGAGAACAACCTACCAGCAGTAGCCACAATTGCAATAATATAATGAACACTAAATTAGACAAACTGGCAATTGCAGGCTGTAGAGACTTCAAAGGTTTCCTACATTAAGCACTTCATAATGAGCCCTGAAGAGTGCCAGTGCCTGGGGCAGAAGCAAGAGAATACGCGTGTCTGCTCCACTTAGCTGTGTTCCCTTAACAGAGCTTTTGAGTCCAAGGTATTTAAAGGCTCTCTGGACTGCCCATATGTATCATGCCCACCTGATGCTGTCTCTGTGAGTGTCTCTGTGTCAGCCTGCTCAGAACAATGACTTGACTGCTGAGAATATGCAGCAGCAGAGTTGGCAGAGTGTGATTTCTCCCTGATTACAATTCCCTGGGATGAACAAAAGTATATTTCAGCTGTAGAGATAGTAAAGAAACTCTTCTCAAAGCCCAGGTTCCTCTGGAAATAAAATACAGCAGTTCTATTCTTTATGTTCTTATCTATTGCAATCTCTGTGTTCTCTAAAGCAAATAATATTTTTTCTGTGTATTTATAAACAGATTAAAAAACAACAAAACAAAACAAAACAAAAAACCATAAAGAAACCCTAGCTCCTTATTCTTTGTCCTTTTCTCTTCTTATTTTTATTCTGCATATGTCTATGGATTTTCTTCACGTTTTCCTAATGAAGCTCCTGGAAGGCTTAGGAGAAGTAAAAAGCTAATGCTAATGTTTGAATAAAAATCTTTTTGTCACCCATGGCTGCTTGCAGTCAGCATCCTTTTATCAAAGAATAGTGGGAACAAGTCTTCCAGTTTATCCTGAAACTATTGAGGAAGTAGTTTGGTCTTTTGATTGGAGAAAGAAAATTCTTCACAAGATAACTGGAGTCCGTGGGTGATAAAGACACCTACACAGATGCACAGAGAACCCTATGCTGAGAAGAATAGTTTTGTGGTATGCTGGGAAATTACCTGACAGCTGGTAAATTGTGCTTCTGTGTGACACATTATACTGCTGTTTATTAAAGCAAAACGTCCCGAAATTGACTTAATGCCTGGGATAGCAAAAAGCCCCACAAGAGCAGGGGTAATAAAATACCTTCAAAGTGTCTATTGTTCCAAGATATTACCATGAGGTATCTTGCTGTCCATTTTCTGCTTTCTGACAAGATGCAGAATAGTTCAAGGTACTGCTTAACTATCTCTGAGAAATGCAGTTCCTCTAGGAATTAACATGACACTGGCAGAAACAACAAACTCAGTTTTTTGTGTTGGTGCACACTGAGCTGACTTGCATTCTGAATTTCTTGGTGATACCCTGTGCTCTACCAGGCTGTTCTACTCAGTTTCCTAAATAAAGAAAGGCTTCCATCCATTAATTGGGGGAAAAAAACAGCAGTTCTTTTAAACTGATGTTTCAATTGGCAGGAAGAACAATCATTTTCTGAAAGTAGCAAGTAATAAATGGCTCATCTCCCAGGGTTTTGTTCTGTTGTTGGTTTTGGTTTTGGTGGTTTTTTTCTGTTTGTTCTGCAACACATCACAGCCTTTTAAAGCAATTTTGTTTCCTCCATTTTAATCAGTTTATCCTTTAACTATGGCATTTCTCTGCCTGGCTGTCTTTTCCTCTTAGCTTTTAGACAAAATTATTACAAACTAAGATAATGAAATGAAAAATATACCAAACAAAAGCTGGATTTCCAATTAAGTCTCCAAACAAGACCATCTCTAAATGAGAACATCCTACTGGAGATATTTCTTTCTTGAAAAAAGTTAGTTTCCCTTTAGATAAATGTCTAATTTTGTGTTTAGTTTGGTCAGTATCATTAATGAGAAAAAAGATCATTGTACTCTACATATCCATTTTTTATGCAATGTGTTCTGTAGGAAGCAGAATATGATTTTTACTGTGTAGGACTGCTGCCCCTTGGTTTGTTCTTTCTGCTTTAATAACTGTTCTTTCTCTTTGCCACCTGCCATGAGTGATGTGTAGGAAACTTACAGAGTTTAGGAGCTTTCAGACATTGGGACAGCAGCACAATTCCCTGAAAATTAACCTAATTTCCTGAGCTCTGCATTACAGTAGAATCCCAGCGTTGTGACACAAAAGAGTAAGATGTGCTCTTTTACCTTCCTCTCGCTCTCACCAATTTCTTTCTGGCATCATGACTGTTTTCCCAGTTAAACAAACAAAGAAACATAAAAAATAGCATAATATACAGAAGTCCGAATGAAAATCCTATCGAATTCCCAAGTGTTAGAAACACTTGCTCTGCAGACAAGATCATGTCTTTCTATGAAGACAGTGTTGAATTCTTAATGGGTGAGGACCTTTGTGAAAACCCTGGTTGTTCTGAGACCACTGTTAAGTTTCTGTGAAAAACTGTCCTCTTCATGTGAGGTTTTATGTCCTACCTTAAAACACAGTTAGAAAACACATTGTTTCTATAGTACCATTTTGAAAAAGGACTGCTTCTGTAATGACAGGTTTTTTTTATAATATAACAGGTAGACCACAGTTTGTTAATATACCATGTACCTATCTCAAATCCAAAGTTCAGCCTTCTAGTAGACAAAATAGTTTGTGCTGTGCTTGAGAATTTTCCATACCTAGATGGCTCCTTCCCTGGCATTAAGCAACTGACTAGTACATTGAGGAGTGAGCTGGCAAGGTGTTAAAAAACTTAATATGAATGATAATCTCTCTTGAAAATGCTAGGGATGCCAGTGAGTTCCTTCTCCCACTTGTTCAAGATTGAAGATTCTACGTTTTCCACAGCAGAAGCTGAACTCATCAAAGAAGCAAGTTTTTTATAGCTGACCCTCAGCAGACTATTTGTTTTCAATATGTAGTGATACAGCTAGTAGGAATTTTTCTGAAAAAGAATTGTCTGATTTAAGTAGCTGAAGGAAATCATCACCCAGGGAGTGGGGTCAGATTGTGTCTTAGGTGAAAGCAGGTAGTCTCTTATTTTGCAAACAAATTCTTATATTGGCTTAAGACTCTTATTTATCATGGCTAACTACCAGGTTGGTAGTATTTTAGAATATTGCTCTATGTAAAACTCCTCGGGATCCATATTCTCTTCTCTCCATTTACTGTTATATCTGATGAGCAATCGTTTCAGAGTTATGATGTTTTTAATTACACAGCCCAGCGTGGATTAAATTATTTCAGAACTCACTTTTCTCTTGCTTTCTGCCACAGTGTTGCCAGAGAGCTGCTTGGTTTTATAAGACAATTAAAGCAATTGTAGTAAACCATTCATCATTTCAGTATTGGTTATAGCTACTTGATGGAAGAGGGCATGTGGCACTATTTGGGGACAGGCAGTTTGCATGGTTAGTTGCTAAGATATTGGATACTGTCAAAATCATGGCTGAAATGATGGATTGTGCTGTCCCTTAAAAAGATTTTAGCTACATGTTGTTTTTTATTTGTCTTCAGAAAAATGCTGGCCCTTAGAAGAATCATTTCATTTTCGACATGCTATATATGACTCAGCAGAGTGAAATACCCTCTAGATACAAAATCCATCAGCAACTATTCATTAGTTCAATAGTACAGAGTATACAGTTCACATAAAATAAATTCTGCCTGGCTTTGCCCATTAAATAGATATCTCAGGTCACAAGCAGCTGTCATGGATGAAATCTTGTTTAAACAGAGGTCAAAGTAGATATCCTTCCACTTCTGGTCATCACAAAACTTCATTTTATTCCTTTGTGGAGAAGTAGTATTAGACAACATCTTATTCCAAATTAAAACAAATGAGCAGAGACACACCCTCAGAGCTCCTAAGAGATAAGGGACTTTTTAATATTGTGAGGAGGCTTTATCTTCATAAATCAAGTATCTTTCTTGATCCAGTTCTCCACAGAAATCAGTGGAAATTTTTAACTCAAGTTCTCTCAGCCAAAATTCCACCCTGGTAAAAAATGTACACAAATGCTAATAAATTTATCTGATATGTCTCTCTGACTAGTACCTTTACACAGGCAGGAAAAGCCTTTACTTGGCAGGACTTTCATCCTATATGTACAACTTCCACACAGTAACTTTCACTTCTGCGGTGATTATAAAATTTACTTTCTAACCACAGCTTTCATCTTGTCTATGCTTCATTCCTGATGTCACTGTCAATAAATAGAGGAAACTCTTCAGTAGCATGTTAGGGAAACCTACACAGTTGCTTTTCTGAGATTTTGGGAATTTCTTTCTTTCATAGCCTTCAGTTGGAGCTGTTAGAGACCAACTCTTCCAAAAATCATATTAGATTCTCCATTATGTTTAGTTAGGTATTACTGGAAATGGTTTACATGTCCATGTTATCTATCACCTTAGGAGAGTGACAGAATATATTGCTAATTAACTGGACTTCAGTACATTGAAAACTCCCCACTGCATCATATTCAGTACACTTCTGGGCTAAAACATGCGAGCTGGTTCAGAGTATTTAGCAGAATTACATGCTATCAAAGGATAGGAAATAGAGTATGATAGCATATGCCAGGTAGAATTTTAAATACTGGAATTTAATTACCCAAGTTGTATGAGGGTAGCAGTTCTCTATCTCCTTTAATCCAGCTCATTATCATTTGAGAGAAGAGACTTCCGAGTCAGGCACAATTGCTAGTAATTAACTGCTGGTGATACCAGTGGTCTCTGGAGGCAGCTTTATCCAGCCCTTGCAATGTTAAAAGAGAAAGACCCAAAACCAAAACCATTTAAAGGAACAAGAGAGGAATAAAAGAAAATCTACTTTGAGGAATGTCTTTCACGTAACTTCAAATCCATCTCTGAAAGTCCTTGCAATAACATGCAGCTAAGGCCTACTGTTGTGCAAACAATAGTGTTTTGCAGCATTATTTAGTAAAACTGATCTCTGTACCCCAAACCAAAAATCAGTAACAGAATTAACTGGGTTTGGGAAGACATGACTCTTAAAACTCCTTGTTGCTTCTGAGGAGAGAGGAAATCATGCAGACTAGGTTAGCTTTTGAGAACTGCAAAGGAGCTTTGTCCCCTTCTCCATAGCAGCAAATTCTGCTTAATACTGAAGATGGACAGGGATCAGTCAGCCAGCAGTTGCAATGTATAATGAGGCTTGTTAGAGAAAAATTGGAGCAGATCCCCAGTCAGTATGTTTGACACAATCAGAAAGAAAATATAAATGTTTTCTGTATCCCATTCCCAAGAATGAACATTTCAGGCTTTTTATTGGTCCATTTATCAGTCGACTCTGTTGACAGTCAAGTTTTTAAGAAATTTTCTCTGGTGGTGCACTGGAATTTGCTGTTATAGTGATAATATCATAAGGTAGAGTAACTGAATGCAACATCAATTACCTTTCCATAGCACTATGGTATCTTGCTGTCAGTCATCACTGCAGCATATTTGAAGTACAGGTTTACAGTCCTACAAGGACAGTGAGGGAGGCAGGAAAAGTAAGCAAAAATGAGAAGTACATTGGAAGGTGGGACTACAAATTCAGTATTAATCTGTTTTTCGCCTTTCCAAGCACCTTTTTGGCAACTCCCTCACCCCATCCTTTTAAGTTTTTCTCATGCCAATTGCTTTACTAAAACTTTGTTCAGATTCATGCTTCTTGGAAATTAAACAGAGAACAATAAATCTTCAGTGCCATTACACAATAAAGTGATCAAAGCTCTGTTAATGCCTTGTAGGAAACTTTCAGGAACACACAGTCTTGTATTTAAGTTGATCTGTTAGATACTGTGTGTTTGTTCTTGTTGGTTGTTTTTTGTTTGGTTGGTTTTGGTTTTATTTTTCATTTTAGTTAGATTCTGCCACATTGTTTCTTTCTGAGAAGGACTGTTCTTCTCATCAGGCTCACAAGTTTCTGTAGGTTTTCTCAGCAGTAATACACATATTCCAATTGGGCTACTTGAAGAATAATGTCTTAGTACGCAGGGATACTATACATTTCCATATGGCAACTCAGGAAGTAATGTCCTATTCGCTACATAAACTGAGTATATGTCATCATCATAACTTGAATTACTGTGCATATGTCTGCTTGAAATTGCTATTGGCAAGTGCATTAAAGCAAGAAATAAGAGTTAATTGGTTCTTTCTGCTAATATTCATTGTTTGCTCCTGCAGTGACATCATAAGCATCTCTGCTGCAACTTAAGTTAATGACACAAAGAGCCTTGTAATTTCACATGGAGAGTAAGCAGCAAGAACAGATACACATCCGTAAAACCCCCTCAGCTTTAATGCATGTGTTTTGCCTGAAGAACATTGCAGAAGAAAATTAACACCAAACGTATCCATTTTAAAAACAGAAATTTCTTCAAATCAAATACTTTAAAGACATCCACCTTAGGCATCTTTCTAAAGATGCACTGCAAGATGCAGCAATAATTTCTTTGCCTTAATTAGTGCCTTCTTGATATAGTGTAGTTTTCAAAATGGAATTGTCACAGGCATTTCTTTGTGTAGTTTTAGAAATACATATAACATATATCAATACTTAATGTTAGATCCTGATATCTTAGAATGATAATGTAACATCCTTTTCTACAGCTCTAGAAAAAGAAAGAATGTGAGAATAATTTTTACTGTGCTGTTGAACAGGAGCCTAAATGGGCACAAGGTTTCTCATTAAGCTTTTCCTGAGTTATCTTCCCTTCTTACAGAGTGAGATGTGAGATAGCTTTGTGTGCTGCTTCTCTGTGACAGGTTGATAGAGCATTCGTGATGATGAGTCTTGTCTCTGTGTCTGCTTTACCCTCAAGGAAATGTTGTCAAGTGTTGCCATTATATATCAGCAGTGAATAAATACTTCCTTCTTCCCCGAAAAAAAAGAAAAAAAAAAAGAAAAAAAAAAAGAAAAAAAAAAAGAAAAAAAAAAAGAAAAAAAAAAAGAAAAAAAAAAAGAAAAAAAAAAAGAAAAAAAAAAAGAAAAAAAAAAAGAAAAAAAAAGGATTATTAGGGTTACAGGAAAATGAATGGCCAAGCTACCTGCCAATTTACAGGTATCAAAGCATTCTAGTGCCTGGTTTTCCATGTGTGGTTGACTTGTTTGTGTACAGCTCCACAGCTTATCCGAAGTCTGCTTCTCAAAATGTGCTTCTCTGCTCATGTATCCAGAACCTCAGAAAACATCTGTGAGACATGAAGTCTCCAGCAGTTATACTTTGGGGTGTTTGGGGTTTTTTCTGTTTTACTTTTTCTTCTTTATCTTCCGCTAATTTAAAAAAATACATTAGAAAAAGGAAAAAAAAAGAAAAAGACAAGTACAGTTTAAAGAGAGGACCTTTGCACAGGCACTGAAAAACTAAGAAAATTAGGCTGCAAATCAGTAGGGGAGATGAGTTCCAAAATAAATGCCTGTTAGTTCAAAATGTCCCGATATCACTCCCCAGTGGAACAAGCTAGACTCTTGGCAAGAGTGTACCACCATACAATTTATTCAACACATTGGTCAGCTGTTAGTATAAAATAGTAATGTGGCATTTAGTCTTTCTGTGGACCTCAGCATATCCATCTGCAGATGCATAGCATGTTGTAAAATTTATATAATACCTTGCAGGGGTTTTGTAAAGCTTAGCTAATTAATGTCAAGCCATCAGCTGAAATTTGCTCTGTAAGTGAAATTAAAATATCTAAACCTTCACAGGAAGAAAATTTCTTAATACTTTTTCATAAAGCTGCTATAGCCATCATGCTGACTATTTATTATTTATACATCAAAACCAAACTGTAGGAGAGAAATGGGCAAGCCAGAAAACTTGAAAATAATAGCCATAGATTGTAAGAGAGGTCTTATTAAGGACACAAAAGTGAAGTACAGAGCCAGTAGAACCAAAGGACAGTTTATGACATTGTAGTGGTATATTTGGCAATGCTAGGAAATGGAATTAAAAGATGATTATCACTCTACCATGTCATCTAATCTCCCTTGTGCACAAGCACATGATTCGAGTTTGGAAGGACTCTTGTTTAGACAATCCAGAACCTTAGCATCTTTGAGACATACTGCAAAACTTCCTTAATCAAACTTTCTTGGACAACCAAGAAATATTTCATGATAATTTCCTCATTATGCCTGCAAAACAGAGGAACGAAGTTACTTAGAGATGGTTAGACACGAAAGGAATCAGAGATTTTTACAATTCCCGTTTGATGTCTCTGCCTTGATATTCCAATTGATCCTGAAGCTGCAGAGTATGGAAGGTGTAGAGTGACTGTCACTTATCAAATGCTGAAATGAAAAGTGTGTATCACATCTTGTCCGTGGGTACTAAACTGTACAATGGTGGAAAAGGGATAGAAAAAGAAAAAAATGAACTTGCTGGTCATAGAATAAGTGGTAAAAGATTCAACAATTCTGGACTGTTTGACCTGCTGAGGATGAAGAGGAGCTCCCCAGCCCACCGGAGGTAGTGCTGTCTTCATAAGTTCATGGTTCGACACCATGGATCTCCAGGTGGGTCAAGGTTATAGAGATACACCAACCTGGAGGACTCCATGCTGTTGAGCTGTTCACAAGCAGCGAAAGCCAATAAACTCTTCTCAGCTACCAGGTTATTTTCCCTGTCTGCCTCTGGAGCTCTTCTGACTGCATTGATTGCGCTGACTTTGGAGGAAATGACCCATGGAGAAAACCAAAAACCTTCCACAGCTGACAAGAAAGAGCAAAATATCTTCCTGTTGGGAACTAAAGCACAATCAATACTAATACACAGCTAAGAAGATTTCCAGGTTGTTACCAGGTGTGTGCATGTACCCACATGTGTGTTTACTTGCTCCTGCATTGGAATTTCTTACACCTTTCTGTGAATACTGTAAATTTCCATTTGCTGAATGGGCAAAATGCTCTGTGAAACAGTTAAAATAGTGGATAGCAATCTAAAGCAAAGAAATCAGGCACCTTCTGAAAGGCTAAGCCTACACTATCAAAAATGTATGAGTATTAGCCCATTTTCAAACCCATACCTGCCTTCCACCTACTGTGATTACCTGCAGGGGTGTTAACAGCTCCGGATTTAGGCCATTCTATGACTTTTCTGAGAGAGGAGAGCCTGAGGCTGTTCCCAGCTTCTGCATGAACCAAAACTGTTTCTTAGGTGTTACAGACAGATCAGGCTGATGTGGGTCTGGTGGGCACATTACACTCCCACAGACAGCATTAGCAGATATGTGAAGTACAGTTTTTTCCATGTATGTTGTGGGCATTTGGGCTATAAATACTACTATGGATGGAAAGCTTTGAAGTAACAGGGAATGGCATGCTTACATCCACTTTTGAGCCCTCTTTTCACCTGGAAGTGTAGACATACATATAGAGGATCACATCTTCTGGATGATAGTGAGTACTTAAATGCACTGGCATAATTCAATATTAAGTCCTGTTGTTCATATGGGTAAAGGCAAATCTTCTCGTACTGGAAGAGGGAAATTACTTTGTAGCAGAAGATAGCTCCTCAGATCAAAGACCTTGGTGCTGTTGGGTCACTCAGTCCTTGCATTTGAGAGCTCTAATGCTCTTTAAGGGGATCAACAAGGAAGCACTGCAAATCAGTTTTGCTAGCAGCAGTTGTTAGTAGTAAAGCTTAGGCCATCGCTTACTGACCTTATTTACATGTCTTATTTACTATACAGAATTTCTACCTGAGCATTTCATAGGAGGTTGGAAAGATAATAAACGTGAACAAGAACTCTATAAATCAGGATGTATCCTTATGCATGTTGCACCAAACTGTAATTTAAATGTATCTGGGCTGCTACTGATGAGCAGTTTAAAAGTGATGTGATTTTCACAGACCTCTTTTGCTTCCCATAAGGTTTTTCTTTTTTCTTTATAATAAAATCCAGAGAATAAGAGTTCTATGACAGGCAAAATTACTTTCGGAGACAAACGATGCATCTGTATTATACAGTATTGATTGTGATGTAGCTGTGAGTTACATGGAATTACAAGCTCCCTTGCTCCCTTGCTCTCTGTTTTGCTAGGGCCTTTCCATGTGTTATGAATTTATATGGGACCCCCAGCTGAGTGGCCATTTGTTTTATTCTTTTGCTGGAGCTCTTAAAGCTTTTGGTAATGATTGAGAAGAGTGGGGAGCTGATAACCAGGGAAAGTGGAAGCAGTGTATTACTCACTTTCAAGTGCCCTATTAGCATACTGCTGAGCTGACACAAGGGTAGCAGTGCTCTCCAAAGCAATCTGCAGTGGTGCCACTTGCCAGCAGTATACAGAGAGCAAGAAAGCACACCCAATAGCATTTTTTGCTGGTGACCTAATGTCATAAAAAAAACCCAAACAACTTTCTGGATTCCAAAGTGGCCAGGAGTCACCAGCTCATGGTTACTAGGCAAAATCTTTTTAGTCAGGAACATAAGACTAGTCCTCTTGTTCAAAAGAACTTTGTGATGGAACATGTTAAATGTGAGTGGATTGTGCTCAAGAAACTCTGTGTCAATTTGGGGGGGTTTAGGGCATTTTTCCCCCTTATTTATGGCTTTTATTTTTAGACTTTGATTGGTGCTGAATTACAATACACCACAACAGCTGTTTATTCACTTTATGGCTGTAGCTTTAACTCCAATTGCTCTATGTCTCATTTCAACAGTCTGTTAAAAATGCAAACATACTTAAAAAGCAGAGTGTGCTTTGAACCAAAGGGAAAAAAATGACCGTTTTTGCATTGTTTATGAAATTGCATGGCATATGGATATTTCTTAGCAGGCTAAGTAGTTCCAGCTGGTGTGTTTAGTTTGCAAAGTGTAAGGCGTACCACAAACTGGCTAATCAAGTTGCTCTTTTCAACCTGCTGATTTTATAATGGTTAAGAATCCACCCTTTCCATTCTGGTATGGCTGGATAAAAAATGTAACATATGTAACTGGGTACAACAAACTGCAAAACTTGTCCATCAGACTAATTCTGATTAATATAGCAAGAAGGTTGTTTCCAATTTTTTTGCAGCAAAATGCACTCCAGTACATGTTAGAATTTGCTTTTTCCCTTCCCTCCTTTCATCATTCATGCACGGAAAGAAAAAAGAGTAGAGATGAGAAGGGAATCTCACCTTCTAACATGTAAACTATTAGAGTATAGGTTTTAAGTTATGCCAGCAGCGCCACAGTAAGGGTTGTTGTCTTACCTTATTAGAAGGACAAGCATCTTCTTATATAAGACACTAGACAGCAGCATGTAAACCATTACCCAGTGTTCAGGTGTAATACAGTATTAGATGGCTCCTTCACAATTCCTTTCTACAAACAACAGATATGGACTCAGCCTCACATTGGCCCTGGGAATCTCCCTAGATCAGTCTTGCTGAAGATTCTCCCTCACCATGCATCTTTAACAATCCCACATATTGGTTGTTCTCAAGGCCTTCCAGATGTTGGCATGTTTTGATAGAGCAAGATGAGGACAGGAATCTTGCTTTCTTTCAAACTATTAGATGCTATCATTACCTGAATCACAGAACTGCAATTCTAAGGAAGAAAAAACAAACCAAAAAAAAAGAACAAACATATTACTCATGTTAAAAATTAAGGGATCTGGCAGTGCTAGATTTTGCACTTGATTTAAAGAGCTATTTTTTTCCTATTGGATTAGTATTCTTGTTTTCAGGAAAAAGTAAGCAAACAAATAAACCAAAACAAATAGCACCAAACAGCCGAAATCATAAATAAAGATGAGTTCTCAGTAATGGCTTCTTCCCTCAGCTGGAGCTTCTGAGAAGATTAAAATTCAGTTTGTTGTTCAATATTACTTTATTGGATAAGGAAATGAACAATCTTCTGAAAGGCTTCCCTAAGATGAAGGACTGTTTTAAATAGGAACAGAACTTATTCCTATTCAAAAGTTGGATTATTGCTTTCTCTTTCTTTCTTTCTTTCTTTCTTTCTTTCTTTCTTTCTTTCTTTCTTTCTTTCTTTCTTTCTTTCTTTCTTTCTTTCTTTCTTTCTTTCTTTCTTTCTTTCTTTCTTTCTTTCTTTCTTTCTTTCTTTCTTTCTTTCTTTCTTTCTTTCTTTCTTTCTTTCTTTCTTTCTTTCTTTCTTTCTTTCTTTCTTTCTTTCTTTCTTTCTTTCTTTCTTTCTTTCTTTCTTTCTTTCTTTCTTTCTTTCTTTCTTTCTTTCTTTCTTTCTTTCTTTCTTTCTTTCTTTCTTTCTTTCTTTCTTTCTTTCTTTCTTTCTTTCTTTCTTTCTTTCTTTCTTTCTTTCTTTCTTTCTTTCTTTCTTTCTTTCTTTCTTTCTGTCTTTCTTTCTGTCTTTCTTTCTGTCTTTCTTTCTGTCTTTCTTTCTTTCTGTCTTTCTTTCTTTCTGTCTTTCTTTCTGTCTTTCTTTCTGTCTTTCTGTCTTTCTGTCTTTCTTTCTTTCTTTCTTTCTTTCTTTCTTTCTTTCTTTCTTTCTTTCTTTCTTTCTTTCTTTTCTCTTTCTTCCTTTTTCTTTCTCTTTCCTTATATGAACTATGTAGCCATCTCATCGCTTTTTTGCTTACTCAGAGAGAAGAAACTGTGACCATCATGCATGTTCCTCCCTACTCCTTATTAGAATATCTGTGATGCAGTTGCTTTCTTGAGTGGTAGGTGACAGGAGAGATTCTCCACTAAATTCCCAGCCCAAGCTATTATCAGGCCACTCATGCTTATACTGCTTGCTGCCTTCTTGAAAATGTACAGGAGGAGTTTTCTTGCTCCTCTGCATCAAAGATCTTCATTGTAGGCACTCCTAACAGGTACTTCTGATGAACTGTGGTACAGCAATATTGTTATCAATCCATGAAAGGAGCAGCAAAGCACAAGTCTACACAGTTAATGTAGTCTCAGTCCAAAGCTTGAAAAAGGCACTTCCTGATCCACATTGTGTATGTGTCCTTGGGGATTTCTGCTTCATTTACTGACCAAACCAAGATTTGCTATTGTTAGCAACGCAGGGCTATGGCAGTCTGAAAGAATGAGCTGTGTTCCCTTCTAATATATTTGCACCATCAGCAAAATTGTCAGCTATGTCTTAGTCACCGAACTTCTATGATAGGAGCTCTTAGACATAAGGCTGGGTTTGCAAGGCTTGTAGACACTCACATTGTCTTTATGCTTGTGCACTCAGCAAATATGGCATAGAAAGCTATATAAGCCAGCAAACATGGACCAGAACCCTACTTGATGCTTCCACATTGTAGCTTTTGTGGTTTCTCCTGACCTTCAGAGTGAGGGTAAAAAAATCCCATTATTGCTGTTTTGTCTCCAGAGCTCCATTCCATCACTTTCCACCAACTGTGGGTGCTGTCTCACACACATAATGGAGAGAAGTAAATAACACCTTTAGCCTGAAAGCCTTCTAATCACAGGCTGGAGGATTGACATTTTACCTAACAACAGCCAAAGAAATCTGAGTGCTTTAAAAGCCCTGGCTAATGGCAAAGAAAATTAAAATAGTTTTACTATTTAGTAAACACCAAAACTTTCATAATACAATTGTGATGGTGCCTCCTGTTTGTAGTGATAAGCTCTAAGTATTAAGCTACTGTGTTCAGTGAGGCATTCCAGTTTAGTACTAGAGGTGGCTTTCCTCCCAGTTAGGTTTCAAAGTCTGTTTAAAAGCTGAGCTTCCAGTCTATGAGGTCTGGCTAGGGTTTCTCTATAGCAAAGAAACATCCCCAATTCCAGCAGTTAATTGTATCCTATGGTGAGGCTAAGGAAGAGGGGATGAATTCCCATTTAGATGCATTTTTATGTTGTCTTTTATAGTAAAGGGACCCTAGATAAATAGATTTGACAAGGTACATAACTCTCAGAACACTAAACTAATGTGAACACAATCCTACAAAAGTGGAAGGACAATAACTTCTCAAGTCTGTTTGGCATGTTTCTTTTTCTCTCCAGCCCCAAGCCTCAGTGAACACATATTTCAACTGGAAAGTGTACCTTCTCACAGCCCTTGATATACAGCTTATGATGAAATGTGGAGAGCAAGGAATGATGGGCAGAATATCATAGTGCCAGAGACGTCTTGTTGGTTGTAGCCCAGCAGAGGGTAATAATGGCAGATCATCTGCCAACAGACTAGAATGTCCATCATGGCATTTTGCACAGCAGTTTTGAGGATAAGACACCTGAGCTCTGAACTGTGATCCATGTGCTCCCATTAGTTCTGTACACCCTCAAAAGGCCTTGTGTCAGGGTGCAGACGATAACATGGCTGCCTGAAGCTACACAGAGTGAGGAAATAACAGGGCACACTTCCCTGCAACTTTGTTAGGCTGTTATTTCTAATGGGCTGTCCCTGCTGACATCTGAAGGTCTCCTTAAATCAGAAAGCAAGGGATTTTGATAGGACTGGAGAAGATAACTGGTCTACCTCCAAAAGACTTTTCTGCCTTAGAGTTCTCTGTGTTTGCCTACTCAAAGAATGCACAAACTGGTTGTAAATACTGAAATACTGATTATAAGGGTGCTCTTCTCAAGCAGCTGTGGAGACTTACTTTTGTCTGGACATTACCATGAAAGAGAACCCTTATTACCATAAGAGAGCAACCTTTTAATGATGAGTATGGTTCCTAAGGAAGGCTTGTCCTTCCTAATTGTTTAGATGCTGAGCAGGAGCTGGCTTCTAGGCAAAAAAAGAGGATGGGCAGTCGAAGCTGCTCTGTCTTCAGATAGATTTGAATGCTTCCATAGCATACTATCAAGGAGAAAGAGTTTTTCTGGTGGTGTGCAAGTTAGACATCTTTCCATTGGTACTTGAAACAAGAAATTGTACTTGTTTGTTGAGAATTTAGATTGTTCTGTGGAAGCTACTGGGAGATGATCAATTTATTTCAGCAG
>NW_009952404.1:1130708-1141780 GCF_000747805.2 Chaetura pelagica
GAGTTTTTTTTCAACAGGGCAAGGTGGGTCTGTGAAAAACTTCTTACGCATTTGTACTATGACAAGCATTTTAGTAGCCTCTGCTTTTGAAACAGGAAATGTCTATTATCTGGACTCTTGTTGCTAGCCGATACTGGGGGGCTACGGGTAGCCCCTCAATATAGGCTCATGACAACTCTGAGCCTGGGGCATATCCTAATCCCCAGAACAATATTTGCTAAGCATCTGTCTTAGATGTAAGATACAGAGCAAGCTGCTTTTGTGTATTATCTTTTTCTAACAAGTATAGGTATGCCCAGAATTGTCACACTTAATTCCTGTATAATTAATGGTGTCACTAGAGGATGATTCAAAATTCCCAGGAAACTTCCCCTCATACTGAATCAACACTCAGTTCCAGCTCAGATCCAAACAGCTTAATTCCCCGAACATTAAAGCTCCACAAACATATTATTTTCAGAAATAAGCAGATAACCAATGTCCCACTGAGATACTGTTGTCCATGATCTAAGTTTCCCTTTCTTACTGAATGTTTTCTGTGCCTCTGAGATGTTTAATGTAAAAAGTGATTTTCTGGAGAGGGAAGAAGTGTTGTTGGGCTTTTAAATTATTTTTCTAAATAATGGTATTTTATAAAACTAAGACACGCTGCAGTTGCATTTGCATTTGCACTTGCACTGTTTATTAATTACAATTATATTTACCTATGCATAAAATTCTTTGATGTGTCAGAGGATTTCTTTTTCCAGAAGAGAAACTAGATATAAAATTACTAAATTCATATGAAGATGTTATTTTAGCCACATATTAATTTAAAAATAAATAAATCCAAGTACAATTTCAGGCAATGAAGTTTGAATTTCTAACTTTTATTCTTGATGCCAGGCAAAAAAGCCCAAAACTATGAGTGAGTTGTTTTCTCCCTTTTAAGTTATACAGATTTTAAAAAATGACATTGAATGGCCCGGTAGTTGGTGTAAGCTCCATGTTTCTCACTTCTCTTGAATCAACTAAATCTTGCCTCAACAGTAAGAATTCAGATTGTCTTTTCTTTGTGTGGTTTTAGGTTTATCACAAAATGAAAGTGTTGTAATATAAAATATAGAATTACAATACACTACAAAATGCTACCTTTTACATACAGCACAATAGGTGAGTTCCATATTACAAAGCCAGACAGATTTGAATGTATAGTGTAGTTAAGTTCTATGCACTATCTTAATTATGTATACTAACAATTTCTGGAGTTTAGTTTTTTTCCTGCTGTAAAGGATTGTTTTGAACTCCTAATTCTCCTGATAACCTTTCAGAAATGGACATTTGAATGTAATGTCCAGGTGAGTGTAGTTTTAGATGTTAAGTCAGCAAATAATTGAATCCTAAAAAATAAAAGGACTAGGGGATTTTTTTTATTTTTTATTTTTATTTTTACTCTGAGGTCACCCACCTTCATTACAATGCCTTGTGGTATTTTACAGGTATTGGAACTGGCTTTTGATTTCAGATTCCAAAGATCTATATAGGAAGTTTTACATAATTTCCTTTTACTCTTTGGCTCATTTAATTCTTTATTTGATCTTAGCAAAAGTATTAAGGGATCCCAGTACAAAGTACAAAGTGACTTGATTTAGAAAACATAAATGGATTAATGCTTGTATTTTTAGATTGTATGAAAAGATAAATTGCTGTAAGCAGAAACCACATTAAGTCAAAAGGCATTGTATCTTTAGCCAGTCCGAATGTCAGTCTCAGCAACTGTTACGTGACACAGCACCATTACAGGCAATAGAAGTACAATTTGCTGTAGCTAGGAAACTATCCCATAATATTTCCAGAAGCTCAGAAACTGCAGGAGCTCTGTGCAGAGAATTCTTCTTCTAACGACTGCAAGTAATTTAAGTTAACTTTTAGAAGATGCATGCAAGTAACTTCCTTGAATTTTGTCCATGTGTATGACAAGCTCAGTCATACCCACACCAGAAATATTTTTTTTGCTCTGTTCAACTCATTTTTTACAGCCACCACCACCACATATGTAAGTCTTCTGCCACTGGTTGCTCCAGTTTGAGTTTCCTGAGCACATTCCAGGATTTTCTAGGAAGAGAGGTGCATTCGTGTGGTGTTACATAGCAACAGTGAAATTGTGAAAGAGATCTCTTTGCATCTTCCCATATGTCCACGTTATATGAGAGAAACCCCTTTGTGATATGGAAGAATTACTATTTTATATTTAATTTAGTTCACTCCTATGTAGAGTAATATTGTTGCTCTGGGCACTCATAGACATGGACTGTACTAAAATTGTGAATTTGCCAGTCATCCTCAGAATGCCAAACAAGCTCAATAAAGTCAAGCTGAAAATCACAGTGAGTAAAAATGGAAAAGAGCTATTAAGCCACCCACTCTTATTTGCCTCTTCTCTTTCAGGGTTTTCCTGAAAACATTTTTATTATGTCATAATTAGACCTTTTAGAAATTGTATCAGTGGCTGCTACAAGGGGACTCATGATGTTTATATTCTTCCTCCTTGGAAGCAATACCAAGGATATCTTCATTACCTTTATTAGATGTTTGGACAAACTCATATTAAAGATATCCAGGAATGGAAATACTGTGAAACCCTTTTTCATACACTGATTCAGTGTTTAACTCTCCAAAATTTCTTTCTCTGCAAATCAAAGCAGTTATTCCTTGTGCTATCACTTATGAGTGTAGAGGACAGTTTCTTGTCCTTTGAAAAAAAATTCTGAAGTTCAAGCTTATCTATAATTTAAAAAATCCCGTTCTCCCCACTTCCCTTATATTGCATAATTTTTCAAAACCTGATCAGTCCTGGACTCCTTATAATACCACGTGCATATTTCTTAAAAATATGTGCTAAATAGAGTATAGTATTCCAGCTGAGAACTCATTACTGTAAGGTACTGGAATAACTGTTTTCCTCAACTTTCAGATTTAAATATTTCATAATCAAATTTATATTTTCACAGCCACATTGCATATTGGCTGTTACTAATATCCAGATCTTCTTCTCCATTAGTACTTTATTCTTCATTTTGTGTTTGTTCATCTAATTTTCATTTCCTTTATGTAACAACTGGTTCTTGCCTTTATTACATTTTATTTTATAATGTATTTTCTTCCAGTGTACAGGATCATTTGAAATTCTGATCCTTATGCTAGGTGCTTATCATTCTTACCCACATACTAACACTGTTTCTGAATTATCAGTTTTCATTAACATGAAAACTGTTGTGGGGAGAGATTTTCATCTTTGTGGAGCCCTCTGTAGTTTGTCTCCACTTCTCTCAATGAAATAAATAGACTCATAGAATCAACTAATGGTTTGGGTTGGAATGGACCTTAAAGATCATCTTGTTCCAGCCCCTCTTCACAGGCAAAGGACACCTCCCACTAGACCAGGTTAGTCAAAGCCCCATCCAATCTCTCCTTGTACACTTCCAGGGAGAGGGAATCCACAACCCTGGGCAACTTGTTCTATTTTATATCACCCTCACAGGGAAGAATTTCTTCCTAATGTCGAACATAAATCTCTCCTCTTCTAGTTTAAAGTAATCTCCCCTCATCCTATCACTCCATGCTCTTGGAAAAAGTCCTTCTCCAGATTTCCTGTAGGCCCCTTTAGGTATTGGAAGACCAATACAAGGTCTCCTTGGAGCCTTCTCTTCTCCAGGCTGAACAACACAAACTCTCTCAACCTATCTTCATATGAGAGGTGCTCCAGTCCTCTGATAATCTTCGTGGCCCTCCACTGAACTTGCTGCAACAGGTTCACATCCTTCTTGTGTTTTGGGCTCCAGAACTAGAATGATATTCCAGGTGGGGTCTCATGGGAGCAGAGTATGAGGGGAGAATTACTGCCCTGAATCTGATGGCCACTCTTACTTTGTTTCAGCCCAGGACACGGTTAACTTTCTGCACTGCAAGCACACAATGCTGGCTCATGTCCAGCTTCTCATCAACCAATACCCACAAGTCCTTTTCCTCAGGGCTATCTCAACCCAATCTCTGCCCAGCCTGTAATTGTGTTTAGGATTCCCCTAATCCAGGTGCAGGACTTTGCACTTGATCTTGTTGAACTTCATGCATGTTAGCCCATGTTGTGGTTTCAGAGCTCTGGTGCAGCAATAGCTGATTTTTGCTTGTTAAATTACCTTTCCAAAGAAAGCATTAAATCACATTGTTCCTTGGTATCTCTATTGTAGTTCTCATTAATGATCCCTGTTGTTAAGGTTCCTAATATATTCTTTTTTTCTCATTTTCATCACATATTTGTATTCTGACTATTTTTCTTCAAACTTGACAACTGATATAGCTGCTCTGATTCCAAATCTCCTGAAAATGCAACTCATAAAAATATCCTCTAGAAGAAAGTGTTCAAAAGGGTGTTTAATGGCAATTCTGAGTTTTAAGTCTAGCTTACAGCATTACGTTTCACAGCTAAGGGGAAAATAACTTCCCCCCTCCTCTCCTTTCTGTGACACAGTGCACTCACAAGGACATATGATAAAAAGAGGTGTTATTGTGCAATGTCTTTTATCAAAACTCTGGCCACTGCCAGCTCTAGAGAATTACTCTTCAAATTTTACATGTAATTTAAATAATTCTGCTGAATACATGATTGCTTAAGTGTCTCCCCAAGTCAGAACTGAAGCCGAGTTGTATTATTTTCCATCTGCTCAATTGTTTCCTATAATCTATTAACTTTTTTTCAGTTCTAAGTTGTTTATGTTGTATTAATGAATATGTTAAATAAAATTAAATCAAACTGCTCTCCCAGTAGCCACATTAGAGGATATCACTCCCCAGATCAGACATATCACCAAACTTTTATCTTTGTTTGTAGTAATTTGTTTTTCCTTAATTCATGAACAGTAGCATTTCTATTTACGCCAGATGAGGTTTCTGGGGAGAGCAACATTTAATAGAAATCTACATTAAATACTTTAATATAAAATGCTTTCATTTTAGAAAACTATTTGATATTCTGTTTCCTAGAATGTTATGTGGAATACATATGCAGATTTGACATATGATAAGAACACAATTTTTTAAATTTATCTATTACTCATTTATCTTTTAGTGCCTATAGATACTGAACTGAGGGTTCTGGTACTCTAAACACACTGTGATCTTTCAGTGAAATAATGGAGTGTTGATGAACGTAACTCAGAGCTGGGCTATAGCTTCTCAATGAAGACTGAAACTTACTCCCTCTAGCATAGGGGACAGGACCAGGCAAATAAAAAAGGCGTAACTAGGAAAGAGAACCAGAGGGTGAGTGCTTTGGGGAAGCAGTCAGCATTTGCTTCTTCTCTCAGGAACTATCAGTGCAGCAGTATCTGGCTTTAGTTGCCTTCTACTCTTTCCCCCAGCAGCACCAATTGGAGATTTCTAGAGCAGTGGCACTAGCAAAGCAGGTGGCAAAATCTGAACTGTGTTACTTCTCTGGTTATCTGACACTGTACAAAGTGGCTGGTTCTTCCCATCTTAAGAGCATTGCCACCAAACATATTTTATATCTTTACCAAGCTGGTTAAATAATACCATTCCTAGTATAAGTAGGATCCATCCCAAATTCCAGTACATGTAGCACCCAAATTCTCATACAACTGGCAAAACACAGGGCCCTCCTGCCACTGCTGTGATGTGCTCTAGCAACCTTGGAATATGCAGTCAATCTCATTTCATTGCAAGCACCAGATGCTACCCCTCAGCTCAGGCTATGGAGGTGATAAGGCAGTGTACCAGGTCTATTTATACTTTTAACCTTTAGAGAGTTTATTTTCAGGACTAAGTTCGACAACATGATAACACTACAGAGTTTCATCTCAGTGTAGTGGTGGTGTAGCACAGTGGCATGGTGGCATGATATAATGCCATGTTCTCATGTCATGTACTGGCTCATATCACTTAGCACACTAGTGCTAAGTGCTCTGGGAGCAGGATCCAGTCTCCTGTTAGAGTTACTATGTGATACTAATTCTGCTTAAAAACATTAAGATGAGCAGGAGAATCCTGAAACACAATGAAATAGAAATTTTTAATGGCATTTCATTCTTCCATCAATATCGTCTACCCAGATCTAATACATACCTTTCCTAAGACAGAATTTATGATGATATGATGAAAGCAGAGATAGGTGACAAAGATTCTTTATTTAATGTTATATCTGCAACAGCAAGTTCTGCTTTAATTTTTGTTAGCTTGAAAGAAAGGCAAAGGAAAAAAAAAAATCTTCACTCTTCCTCTACAACAAGCTCAAGCTTTTCTTTCTACACATAAAAGAACAAGAATTTTCACTAATCTTAGGTTACTTCCAGGTATTGTGTGGCTATAAATCAACTGAAATTAATGAAGCTTTAAGAATGGGGTAATTAACCAATACAACCACTGGACAAGTCCTCCAGGGAAAATCTGTGCTGTTTCTGTAAAACCTTTAGAACACCTAATTTTCCTTTTTTCCTTGTTTTCATTTTTTCTCTCCCCACTGTCATGCATTTCATCATCCCCTTTTTTCTCCCTTTTTCCCTGCTCTTCATTCCTCTATCCCTCTTGTCAATCCTTTGTTTTCATACACTTCCCATTGTTTTCAGTCTTTTATATGAAGATTTTAGTTGAGTGGTAGGGATGGAGCAGATGCTCTCACAGAAGGTACTCTAAATATCTTAAAGACATCTAGCATGCTACGAGGTATAAGTGAGTCCAGGGCCACTCCAGAGGAGGGCTACAAAGATCATCAGAGAACTGGAGCACCTCTCCTACCAGGACCGGATGAAAGAGTTGGGGTTATTCAACTGAGAGAAGTCTCCAGAGAGATGTTATAGTGGCCTTCCAATACCTGAAGGGGATATAGGAAAGCAGGACTTTCTGCCACAGTGCTATGTGTGTTTTCAGTCCATGATCTCCATCTACCCTTTGCACACTGTCTCTTTTACTGTCTTTCTCTTGAATCTCTTTGCCAGAAAGGATACAAATGTGTTCATTAGACGTGCTGAATGTACCCATCAGTAGCAAGACAATCTATCTTTGAGAACAGCCTGAGGACACCCTTTCTTAGGAGTTCTAATCACATAAACATTTTTGAAGGAAAGAGGCTTTTAATTGACTTGCTTGTTTGGATGAGAAATGTCTGTTCACGTTTGAGAGAGCAGTGCTAATAAGTTAGTTCAAGAGTTGTACAGCTGATTCAGAGTGACACACTTGGTACAGTCAATGGGTCTCAGGCAAGACAGATATAGAGAACCCCTTTAAAAACATTGGCCTGATGTTGTTGATGGGAAAGGAGAGGTGGAGATTGAAGAGAACACAGGACACAGGTAGAGAATACAGGAAACAGGGAGCAAATATCTGGTTCCTTTTTAGACAAAAACTTTTTTTTTTCCTAAATATGCAAAAAAAAAAAAATAAATTACAAAAAAAAAAAATCTGAGGGAAATTGTTCCAGAAAATGTTTCTGAGTAGCTCAGTAGCTCGAACACTGCACAGAGAAAATCTCACCTTAGGCAGAGCATGATTGCTGGAGCAGATAACCCAGCCTGCAATTTTGTTGTAAGAGATTTAAGGATGGATGTGGAATGAGGCATGAGATAGCCAAATTATTTCTAGGAAACTGATATTTGCTACACTCTCTCCCTGTGTCATCTGGCTAGGAACTCACTCTAGTCTCCTGCCTGCATGTTGTGCATGTCATGCAATCAAGGGATCACAGGATCAGGCATGAGCCTGGTGAATGAGGAGGGTCCCCGTGCTGTGGCTCTGAGGAGGAAAAGCCAGGGCATCTCATCCTTGCATGCTTTCATTGGAGGTGGTAGTGCCTTCACAAGATAAAAGGATTTGCAACCATGCCTTCAGAAATGCTGAGACCAAATGTGAAATCTAAGTGTTATTAAATGGCAGAGAGTTGGAAAAAAATCTTGAAAGCAGATGAGGCAAATTCTTTATTGAGTCTTCCACATAGAATGATATAAAGAGTAAATAAACCAAAATTTGCTCCAAATAGTTCCTCCTCATTCAACTGTTTATTCAGGGTATACACTGTAATGTTAATCTTTAATTACACAAAGCCAAAAAAGACAGTGACTAGTTCACCATGCACTCTTTTCAAGCTTTGTCATTTTCACTGTCCAGTTAAATTTCCATCATTCAGTATTCAGGAATGTGGTAGGATGAACTAATTCATCTTACAGTGAGGTTTTGAAGTGTGCAGATAACAGTGACAGAGACTACACACAAACACCCATCAATGTTCTGCTTCTTCTTTCTCATGTGCAACTTCCTCTTGTTTCCAGTTAATGACATTTTCAGTGCTGGAATCCTAAATTCTCATTTATCCTCAGTGATCAATCACTGGGTTTTACTATCCAAATCTACATGCTTTTTACCATAACATACTACTAGTGAAAATCAAAGGGACAAATCAGAGACTGGTGGCCTATAGAATAATTTTGCTTTAGTTCTTCTATGCTGTTTTTATTTCTTTCCTAATAATATGTACTTTCAAAACATATCTGGATGCTAATCTGTATGATGAATGCTGATAAAGCTGTTTGCACCAGTCAAACCTTTAAACTACATGAGAGGAAAAGACAAGGCAAGGCAAGGCAAGGCGGAGGGGAAGAGAAAGAAGAGAAGAAGAGAAGAGAAGAGAAGAGAAGAGAAGAGAAGAGAAGAGAAGAGACATTTTTGGACTACAACATTGTTCAAATAAAATTGCTGCAGGAAAATAGCTATAGAGTACCATGAATAACATTTCCAAATGAGTCTTATTCTGTATGTGATGAAGAAATGTAGGAACACAAATGTCTTTTGGAACTCAATGAGAATTGCAGATATCCTGCTGCTCTTTTAAATGTGCAGCCTCCTGAAACAGCTTGGCATGCTTCATTTTTTTCAGTTTTCCTGCTGCTAATATGATTCACCTTATCTTCAGCTGGAGGTGAAAATATTATATACACTCCAGGTCCTCTCTCATTGGGAGTCACTAGTCTGGTGGAAGATGCTGTGTCATTTAGTGACAACAGGAGATGCTCATAGTAGTCCTGCTGCCACAGCTTTAAAAGTACATTTTCATAGAACAAATCCCTACAATGCATTTGCAAACATAGCTAAAATTCTCGAACATGCTACATTCCTGTTCTTAAGTGGGGCAATTCCCAACTCTATGAACAACACTTAACATTTCCCTCCCTTTGCCTCCAGAAAGATCTCCTTGTCATGTGCAGCTTCATAATGTTTTTCCCCTTACTTTCAAATATTTACTTCTTTATCCACTCCTTTTAGGTTTGAATAGAAAAATTATATTAAAACTCCCACCTAAAGTAGCGGCATTACTTGTAGTGCTGCACTTTGACAACCTCTCTCATCTTGGGCCCACCTCAGAAATTGCAATTACACCTGTTTTTGACTGGCGATTATGAGCCAACATTTTGGCTCATATAACCAATGGATTTCTCCAGTTGCATAGTGGAATTTTGCCAACAGGAGATTTGGCATCGAGTTAGGTTGCCACAACTAGAGAGAAATCACAATGGAATTTAACAGAATTTCCTTGTTTTTATTGTTAGAGAGGTGAGGAAGAAAAAAATGGCCAACTACCAGGTCTGATTTTATTTCACCCAAAATCTCTCAGAAAGAAATCTTAATTTCTTTTTTATGTGATTCAGTTTCTCAGAAAAGGGCCAATCAAATTCCATAACTGAATCTTCCTAGTGACCTATTCCTTTGAATTCCATGAAGCCTTGAAATGTTGACACTGGTAGTGCAGAGAGTTTGCAACATGCTCATTACTGCTGAGACATTCTGTCTGCTGTGCTTACATACTAGGGTCTCAGCCTCACCCATCTAATTCCTAACACAGAACTAGCCATCAGGTTGTCACCTGCATCACATTTACATGCCCTGGCAAAATGAGAGAAACAACATTTTCTTTGAAAAATTTCTGCAGCAGTGTTGTCAAGTCTAGCCAGGACAGGCACCTCTCGTTTGCTTAAACAAAGTTGACTTCTAATGTCAGGTCAGGGTGTACAGACTAAGTATATAGAAAACAATGTAATCAGATACTTAATCACACAGCTTTCCCGAGAAGAGGGTCCGTGACCAGAAACACTAAGCTCTATTCTGATGTAGTACCACACTCCATCTTTGGGCATGGCTAAGAAGAGCTGTCTCTTCTAGGTGTCCCTGCTCATTAGAATGGAAATTCTCTGCCCTCCTTAGACCTGGTACTGGTTGCAGCCACATTTTCTTTGACAACATTTAGGGATGCACTAAATGGGGAAAACAATGGGCTGTTTGCTTATAATGAAACTATATCATTACAAGACTATTTCCTTAGCTTTATACAAAGTATGACCCTGTTGTATAACTACTGCTCCTCACTTGAGGCCTGGAGTGCAGGGCTTTCCACAGAAATGGTCTCCAGTCTCCCACATGCATATGGGAAAGTTTCATGCTCTGGATGAAGTTGCTCTGCATAATTCAGCTGAAATGAAAAGCAGAAATCTGCTCTAAAGTATGCCAACCCTGTCACCCACCATTTTTTAAAGACATGTTTAAGATGAATTTGTTACAGCAATACGCAAGGTGTTTATCCCTTCTTACATGATTGTGTTCCTTGATTCCTCATATCCAATGAATATTTTGAAGGCAGATCTTTATTGAAAGATAACAGTTTTTTCCAATATGAGTATAAGTTATACAGAAATGTGCATAATCAAATTCCTTGTTCTGAAGACAAGATAACCTCCAAAAACATCTTAACTAGCTACAGACACTTAATTACTTTCAAATGCTTAAGCCTTTGTAAACCAGAACTGCATTTGACAATTTCTGTAAATAGTGGTATTAGCAAGAATACCTGCATGAAATAGAGTGTATGTAACTTCTGCTTCTCTAACACTGTCAAGAATCCAAATAATATCTTTATCCTCTTTGACTGGATGCAATGTGTGACATTGCATTCTTTGTTATAATTTACCTTGTGCCACTATTGGTTGAATTTTCCCTGACAAATATGAAGTCAGCCACAAATAATTACCTTAAATTGGCTT
>NW_009952404.1:1141834-1179665 GCF_000747805.2 Chaetura pelagica
AGAAACAATTCTGACTTATAAAACACTCTTTACTTATGTTCTATGAAGTCTCTTACATGCAAAGATATGTCCTAGGGTGCTTTAAAATACAAACTTCATGTAGACGATGTGCTGTTCTCCTTGCAATCTATTATCTTCACAGTTCTACAGTTACCATGTGGCAATTTAAATATTACTTTTTGTATTCAAAATATGTTGCAGAGAGTTTGATCTTTCATTCTTCCTCCCTTTTTACTCTCTACAGTTTCTCTGTTTTTAAAGATCAGATAGCTGCCAATGCAGGGAGTGTATGCTACGGAGAAGCAATGAAGATGATTAACCTTGGCATTGCCCCTTATCTTTCAGTATTAAAATTTTCACTGAGCAGATGCAGGTAAAGAATCTGGCCCACCTCTTTAATGTCCTCTGCAATTGTATAATTTGTGCTGTTGAGCTTGGCCATTTTCCATCTTCTTTATTTATTTCTCCCCAAGGGATGACAGTTTAACAGACATTTCCAGTGATGTAAGTAGTTAAATGAGGCAGTGAGTTATCTCACTGACAACAGGGATTCTCTCTCATGGTAACTACTGCAGTCTGGTGGCATGTGCTTTTCAGGAAGAAAGCATCTTCCAACCTAGGCCACCTGGGAAGACTGGAAGAGCTGGTCCATTTCCTGTAAATGCAAAGCAGAAAGTTGGACAGAGAGATCTATGATTTGTGCCCTAGTTTTTGGTTTCTCTGGTGTGCCCATCCACTCTCCAGAGACCTGAGCAGTAACACTGCTCAAAAGCTGGCAGAAGGCATCAGAGGGATGCTCAGGTTTATGCAGGCTACCAGCCACCCATGGCTGATCCAATGGGCTTTGGTTTTGTTATTTCCAATTTCCTGCCAACAGATTTCAGAGAATGTTACAATTCTAAGACTCAATTTTCACTTGGGGTAACTGCATATTTTGATGAATGCATGGGAACTGTCACCATGAGGCAGAACACAAAACTATTTACCTCAACCCATTTAATCTCAGATCCAGTTCCTGGAAATTGTGGGCCATGGCAGCTTTTGCCCTTGGGCTCATCTGGCCTTATTTTATTGTGGCAAAGAGGCTTTTCTTCCTATTCTCCTTCCTCTTTGCTCTTTTAATTGGTGTTGTCATTGAAAAAATGGGTTTCTTAGACAGAATGGGCATTCATGCAGGTGTGACATTCTCAAACCATAACCACCTGACTCTAGGTTACCCTTTAATTGCTGTCTCATTTTTGCAATAAACAGATCCAAAGTCATTTGAAAACTACTGATAGACAGAGGCTGCATCCTGTTTATAACCAGAAAAGAAATTATCTTCTTGGAAAAGAAAGAGAGTTGACAAGGTTGTTTCTACTATCATTCTCTAAGCAAAAATCAGTGAGGGGTTCTGGTAGGATGGTGAAGCATTAAGGTTTTTCTTACCTGCCCACATTTGAAAAGGAGTATCTGTGACTTCATAAAAATTAAAAAAATAAAATAAAAAAAGGAGAAAATTTCAGAGAAAAATTTTCTGAATTTTCTTTTGATTCACACTACCTGTGAAAAAGATTGGTGTTCTTGCTACTTATACCTAACGGGAATTCTTCAGTGCAATTTAGCTGCATCAAGAGTTTCTATCTGTCACATTCCTTCTACACTTCAAGGAGAAAACACAGACCACAAATTTCTTTTATACTAGCCTTCCAGCCACAGAAAGTCCTTTTAGGGATCAGCAAGCATAAAAGCTATTCTAAGATAGTACTTGTCCCTGACTGACCATGTAAATTAACATGCTGCAATCATGTCCCTGGTGTCTTCTGCAACTCTGCTGCAGAGATTTCTTGATGAAGAAGAAAATGTAGCTCTCTATGACTTTATTCCTTAATTACTTGCCTGTCATAAGTAAGTTTAATTACACAGTAATATTTCCTTTCTTCCATCTTATCTATCTAGTTGATACATTCATTGAGAAGGGTTTCTTTCGTCAAATATTCAAGGGCAAGATGCTCATGAACTGGTATAATTGAATCAAAGCCACAATGGCATAAGACTGATTTATCTGAGCTGGCAATTTTGCACTGAAAATTTTAAAGGAACACATCCTATTCCTCCTAAGTCTCTGATCCCAAAGCAAGGAAGAAATCTGTTCTGCCCTCAAAGAGATTTGAAAAGTACTGCCATCAGTTCAGACAGGCAGCACATTGAAAACTCTACACTTTCCAGGCCTTTGATGTGTTTAATATCATCTTCTGTAGTCACTCTGCACCTCCTCACCTTGTTCTTTTCCATTAGCTCCTGGGAAGTTAATAACACTGTCAAAACAATCATGCAGTTACTAGACAGTGTCAGTTTCTATACCTTTCCCTGATCCTGTTTTACTTTCAGAGCAAGTGTGCTGTCTATATACATTGGAGACATAGATTAATCTCTCTATTGGAATCATTGTTTGCCATAAACTGTGTTACTTTAAAGTAATTGAAACTTGGAGAAAGTTGCAGTTGTCAATAAAAGAGAATGCTAATGAACTGGAGCTCCTTCTCAATACATAAGCTCCCAGAAAAGTTATTCTAGTTGAGGGAAAAGCTCACATTCAAATTAGGTTTTGGCTGAAGATAGTACTTGTGTTTCAGTAGTGGAAATAAACAGTATATCTAAAATTAGAGATGACCTTAATATTAACCTAATGCTCAAACTAAATCAATTTTCAATTAAGAAAAGATGTGGTTCATGTGTGCATTTGCCCTTTTGTTATTTATCCATACACGAACATATCAACTGAGCAAAATAAAGACTGGTCTCGTCAATTTAGTTCAAACAACAGAATAAATAGGATATTTCAGAAATATAAAGGAAAAAGTGGTCAACATTTCGAGGAATGTTGAAGCAACACTTCAATTTCTTGCAAGCAAAGAGCCATTCAGTAAATGAATTTTTATTGCATTTTGTTTCATTGTGACAAAATAAGTGATTTTCATTAGATTTTTAGTAGGGTTTGTTTACCAAGGTTCAGATAAAGTCAATTTCTCTTCAGACAGAATTCTGAGCTATTGGATGTTTATCTAAATCATTTAAGCACTTGGAGGCTCACTTCCTGCAAATTCAATTAAAAAAAAAAAAAGTTTAAATGTCCAAACAGGTCACCTGCTGTACATGAGACTATGAGATTGGGAAGGTAGACAAGATGACCTCCAGAGGTCCCTTCTAATTTCAACCATTCTGTGATTCTATGATTTATTTTTTTTTCATTGCTAGTATCCTAAGCTCACCCTGGGCTTTAAATAAAGTACAGTGTTTGCTCTTTTTTATTCAGATATTGGCACTGAAAATTAAAGACTGTAATCCAGCCATCTGGCACTTTCACTAGTGATGCATTAACGTGTCTCATGATTTTGAAGGTTAAGCTGGTATATGAATTTTGTGAGCAAAGACTCTAATTTACATTGTCAAAACACTTATGGAGTGTCGAGTAGCTACTCAGTGTTGAGGTTGCAGGACAACAGCTCTGCAGGGCAGCCTTGGAATTGCTGAAGCTGCTCTTAACATCTCTTCTTTGAATGAAAATCCATGAAGGACAGTAGCAGCCTTAGTGCCAGCTTTCTCCCAGCATCTTTACCAGGTGAAGTAGCTATGCAAGGAGTGTGTGGGCTGGCAACCCCACCTCTAGTAGCATTTGGCAGTCATTGGTAATTCAGTGATCAAAGCCTTGGTGGCAGGGGGATATGGGCCTTAACAAACAGTAAAACACACATCTTTCTCCTCTTTTTTTTTAGCAGGTTTCATTCATTTTAGGCCACAGTCTTAGGATTTCTGTGTCCAGAAACTGCTCATCCTAGCTAAACATCAAAATTGTCTTTCAAGTATTGGCAAAATCCAACTACTCATTTAGGCTCACTGAGTGTTTATAGAGTTTGAGTTCCACTATATTAACCAGTAGAGTTGAAGAAATGTCCAAGACACAGCAACAATGAATGGAGGCAAATGGAGCACAGAATTGGGATATTAAGTGTTCTTCGATTCTTCTTCAATTTTTATTTAGAATAATGTGTCCTACCACACTCTCATGCCTGCTTCTAGTGATAGCATAGAGTCCCTGCAAGCATTGATGGGTGTACTCATTCATTCATCATTTCCATGTAAATGTGTCTGAATTCCCTTACATGATAGAACTAGTTGCAAATAAGTACCTTTCCACAGTTAGAAAGCTGTTGACATCAGCTAATTGAAACAAAGACAAATAAGCAGAAAGATTGCAGCAGCAATTGTGCAAGAACCCATCATTGCAAAGCATTTGCAAAGAAACAGTGACTTTCATAGGGTAATTTACATGATACCTACCTGAACTGTGCTGTTAAACATTTCCTGGAGTTAGTGTCTATGGATGTTATTATAACTGATAGCTCTACTGGTCCTACTAAATTTTTGTTTTAATAGTTCCTTGAAACTATCCTAAGTGAAAAAAAAAAACAACCAAACAACCTTCTCATCCTATGCCAGAGGAAAAGTGGGAGAATGGATTATGGGCCCAGCTCAGTCAACTAGACACTTGGAAGAATCAGAAATATTTCTATTTTGTAATGACACTGTCCTAAATTTAATTTCAGCACATTTTTTTTCCTGAGAAAGTATTCAAACTAGAAAGACATGGAAATATTTCTGTCCAGGGTCAAATACACAAACACACACACTATACACATGTAGAGATGCATGTATATGTACTTACAGAAATACTTGAAGGGAAGGTGTGAGCGAATTGATTTATGAGACATGAAGTCTGGCTCACCACTGCTCTATTTCAGTGTTATGCTGCTGTAATATAATTTATTTTCATGTACACATGCCAATATAACAGTGGATTAATACAGAAAGCGTCTATATGCATTGCTCTCTGTATCTGCAAGTTGAGGCAGAAAGTACTCCTTTGGGGGCTACAGGAGTTTCCCCCTGCCTCAACATTCCCTATCACTTACACAGCTGAAATCTCCCAAATTCAAAAGCAAAGAATTTTAATCAAACTGCTTAATCTGAATAATCCCTGAAGAGAAGCTGCAGTAATAGATAATAGAATTGTGGCCAGGAAAATGAAAACAGGTTTTAAAAAAGAAACACCAGGAGTGGAAAAACAACTTTGGAGGGAACTGTGTTGCATTGACCATCCCTGTCTTGTGGGATTTTAGTAATTTAATTAGAAGTCTTTAAGGTTTAGCAGCTCATTGTTGAAAATACTCCTCCATTCTACAATGCCTGCTGTTGACATATAATATCCGGTTCTGAATAATCAGGATTTCTCTGTGACTCAGAGGCAATAAGCCTGAGGGTCTCACATCTGCTGAAGAGCACCTGAGGTTTTAAAAGTGGAGCAAAGATAACCCATAGAGAGAAATGAACACCAGCATCTAGTTCTGGTATGGAAGAAGAGAGGGAAAACAACTGTACATGGGAATTGGTACTAAAGGGACTTGCCCCCAAAGGAGAAGCTGTCTCCTCAGGGCATACTGTTGAGTTTCTGGAGTAAAAAAGTTTCAGTGTTGCTTTTTTAGCCTTTTAAAAGACTGCATGAAACTGCAGAGAGGCAGGTGAGACGGAGCTGATGGGGGAGGCAGGGGCTTGGGAATGAAGAGGTTGTCTAATCCAACAGATGGTATACTTGCAATGTTTTCCTCAAGCAAATTCCCCTAGAGGAGAATTGAGCTCGTGTTTGAACCATAATAAAAAAAGTGTTACGAATTTAATCTGATTGGGGGTGAGGGAGAGGAGCACTACTGGACTCTTAAGTATCCAGAGTTGTTATGCATGTTGATAAAATTGATATTTCTCAAATAGTAAAATGTTAGGGATGCATTAGTTTTTCATATAAAGATAGCAAACAATGACATACCAGGACTTGAACTGTGAGAGTATATGCGTTTTCCCTTGTTAGCTATGGCAGACCTCTCCATTTTGATTTTCCATTACTTAATCTTGAATGTAACAAGTAAATGTCAAAAAAAAAAAAAAAAAAGGAACCTTATATTTCACCCAGTTTTCACTGGAAAGTCTAGTTTGTTTGAAACAGGCTTCATATTTGCAAAAGATGGGATATGAGATGATAAGTAGTAATCAGATTTTGACTATGTTGTGAAACAAGTCAGAGGCATGTTGCATGGGTAGAGCTTTGCAGAGAACTGCTTACACTGCTGTGTAAATTTAAGCCATGTAGTTACAGAAGAGCTTTCAAAACTGATATTTATGAAAGGCCCTTGTATACAAGTGATGTTCTGAACTGTAATATATAGCAATATTCTACACAGTCAGCAGCAGGAGCAACTAAATCCAAACCACGAAAATGCAGTTGTGTTATTTCCGCTCACACAAAAAATGAAAGGAGATAGAAGCAAGGCAAACAAAAATTCGAATATGGAGATGGGTAACCCAAGGGGATTCAAAATTTAATGTAAAGCCAATGCTAATTTAGAAAATGAAATGGCTTCTTGATGTTTCTTGATATTTCACTATGCAGTTTGGGAACATCTGAAAGTACGGTAGCTGCAGCCTGTAGCTGGATTTAAAAAAAAACCAACAAAATCCTAAGTATAGCTTACTTTGGGGCCAAATTCTTTAGTCACATCTGATCTGGTTTCCCTGTTCTGACATCCTCCGATATAATCACTAAAATATGAAAAATCCCATTCCACTCTTTCAGATAGCTTGGCTGACAGGCAGCACTGTGGGGCATCCTTGTGCCTCGCCTGGATTCATTCCCTCTATTAACAATCAACATAAATCTGCCACTTTCAGGACAAGTGGGAAGTTGCCTGCCAGCAAGGAACACTGCAGTGTTTTTTAAGGCCAAAATAAACAGGAAAAAAGAATGGAGGAAGTAAAAAATTTAATTAAAAAATTTAAATTTCTGTCACATGCAAAAAGTCAGTGTAATTAAACCGAAACTTGTGAATATATATATATATGTAGCCTCTCCTGTCATCAGACACGGACTTACAGGGGAAGTGTCTATTTTGGTTTTGTCAGAGAAGATGGATATGGCAATGTCTTTGAAAACATAACTTTCCATTTCTTATAGACACAATACCCAAAAGAAACATTTGTGCTTAAAATTAGCTGGCCCAATGATTTACGTAATCAGTGCAGAAAGGTAAGCTCTTCTCCGGAGAGAGACTCAGAGAAGGACCTAATTTACGTGCTCAAAGCCACCTCACAGAGGCTCCTCTTTCCTTTGGTTCTACAGAAGACTGCAGAGACAAGCCAGATAATTCACATGACTGTAAGGGGGAGCAATGAATCCCCCTCCTCCCTGCTCATGTCTCTGTGCTCATATATTATTGTAGTTTCTCAGGGAACATCATCAGTGCAGGGCTAACTCAGGTTACCAAAGATGGAGACATACAATTAAAAGCAATAAAATCTCTGTGGCTTATTGAGTTACAGCTCATCAACTGATTAGAGGTAACTTGTTAAGCCTCAATAACTCAATTGCTTCCAGTCATGTGCACGTACCTTTAGAGGCATCTTGATTCCCCTGGAGCTGGCCTCCCTGGAGCCAATATGACCACTCTGCAAACACTGAAGCTGTGGCGAGAGACTGGCTAGTGACATGCTCTGTGCAGGGATTAACAGAGACTGGCTGAAATCCCCCTTGTGGGTTTGAAAATAAACATTACTCAACCTCTAGTCTGGGCCAGTGACAAGCTAGCTAATTCAGCTCTGCTGCAATATGGCAGACTCCTAGATAAGCAAGACACTAGGCAATTCAGTTCATTCACCAGCACAGATACAAAACACAGAAAGGTGTCTAAATCACCACTTAATTCAAGTGAGAAACTCTTCTGTAAGTGCAGTAGCTCAGCCAGGAACAATGCAGGAGTTATAATTTATGCTAACACTTTTCTGAGGACAAGCCCTCCTCAGAGAAAGATCAAACTGCAGTGACTTATAGCCTCTTAACACTCGAAAAATAACACCCACAGGATTTTTAAATGCATTTTAATTCACATCATTTACTGATTTTGTTTGCCTTTGCTGTGAGTCCCCAGGTAGCCAAGGTAGTTAGTGCACCACAAGGTACTTGCCTGCGATGGCAGAGATGAGATGAAGCCCCCTTGAAATCAAAAAGGCAGCAAGCTTTTTCCCACAGAACTCTCTTACCCAAATAAGCCTAAGTAATTCAAATAAGCCAAGGTAATTGGGACATCAAATTTCATCAACTTTATTTTTTTCTTGTTGTTGTTAAAAATGACATTCCAGTTCCACAAATGTTTACTGCACTCAAAAGCAAGATTTTATTTCCTATTGTCAAGGTATTAGGCTACATTTCCACATCATAACCAAGATTTTATCTTCTTTTATTTCTCTCAGTATTAAATTAAAAACATAAAAAAATAAAGACAGCATTATCATAATTTATCAAAAACATTTTCATGAAAATGAAAAGTAGACACAGTTAAGAAAATAAGTTAAGCAGTGTGTTAGCAGTAATCTCTGGCCCAAGATAATTAAATGAAATTAAGTGAATTTCTGAGTTCATGCAGAAGACATGGTATCTTCCTAAAATACACAAATCTTCAAAATTCCTCTTCTCCAACCTCCTGTAGTAAAAGTGCTTGCTTGTATTTGCTTTAATGGATGTGTTCTATACTTTTCTTTTTAAAGAAAAGATTTAGAATACCAAGAAACAAAACAAAGAAACAAAACCAAAAACCTCCAAACAAACTGGATGTTTTTTTTCCTGTGAAATGTTATAGAATATTTCAAGTAGAATTTCAAACAATACTTTTTTTTTTTTTAATATAAAAAAAAAAGCCCAACAGGTATTTGCAGTTGTCAGAAGCATTGTAGGTGCTTTTGAATGGGAAACTCATCAGCTTTTTGAGATAAATAATCTTATCTTTGAACAAGAGCATAAATATTTTACAGTAAAATATTTTTTAAATGAGATTGTATTCAACTTTTTTTTATGTGAAATTTTTTGAGATGTCAAAATTTAATCAGTGTGGGTTGAAACCAAATTGTTAAAATTTCCCACAGAAAGACAATTCAGTTTTCCACATTTCTCTGCCTGAGAAGCTATTTGAATTAAAGTGTGGTTTTACAGCATTCACACTTTAAAGTAGTTGAAAATGTTCATGTTCTTTAAGACTTGGTTTATGTTCTGTATAAGCAAACATTTTTATCTCCATCATTCACTTCTCCTCAGAACCTACACTCTCAAAATAAAAAAATTCTAAAACAGACATGAAACCAATGGAAATAATGTAACACTAAATCTCAGTATAAGGTTGGACAGATAAATCTACTAGTACCTGGTTAGTTGCTCTTAATTAGTTACAATTAATAACAAACTAAGTAAATCAATAGGCTAAGGGGAAAGGTTGAGTTGGCAAAGTTAGCTGATGGCAAGGATTAGATTAACCAAAGTAAAATAGGTAGAATTGCAAGGTAGTCCTAAATAATTATATTACATACCAAGGTGTTAAATATGGGAACACCTGAGACTGTCCATGTATATTGGCAGGCTTTGAAATCAAACTACCTCTTCTACTATGGAAAGAAAATAAAAATTAAGAAGCTCCAGTGAATCAGAAATAAAACACTAAAGCAAGAGGAAGTTAATAAAATAGGATGTGAAGTGTCTCATCCAGTGGTTTCAGCCCTCTCATCTCTGGTTTCAGCAGTCTTGTCTTTAAGAAAGTAAAGATGGAAATGGGAACACAAGAGAACACAGCTGTATAAGAAGGAATTGAAGAGGCTAGGATAGCTTACCCTGAAAAGGTTTATATTAATCATGATATAATTACCAAAAAAATGAATAATTACATAGAGAAGTCCAAATACAGATGTCTGTTTACCTTAAGTTCAATAATACAGGATGCATTAATAAGCAGCAAATGTACAACAGGGGAAAAAAAATAGTTGCATGCAACATTTAATTAAATTGAAGCTTCTCACTGTGGGCAATTTTACTGTCACTAAAATCTTGGCAAGATTTAAAAAAAATAAATAAGTGTGCTTGTATGAACTACATGAGGCATTCATTCCTTTTTTTTAGAAATTTGTTGATTACAGAAGATAAAAAGGTACATGACGGAAACCTGGGGCCTAATGCCATTGTCACTACAGTAAATGTAGAGCTTTTCAGGATGGAAAGCCCCTGTCCTGCTATGATCCCACTACTATAAATGCCAAGAGTACTTTGTTAGTGACCTGAAATGGTAACAGAATAAAGCAAGTTCTATTCAGTTTCTGGGAAATACCTTCTTTAATTCAATGGCAACCAAAGTGGCAGAAAAGCTATTGACCTTTTTCCAGCATGGACCAAAGGCCAAGTAGATGCTTTATTTCTCATCTTTACTCCTTCAATAAAATTCACCTCAATAGTACAGGACTCTGCAGACTATGACAGAAACTGACAAGGAATAGAAAAAAGCAGAATTGTTTATATTCTTTACCCTGGTTTGTTATTGGCTTTTGTCTGGCACATCTACCATGACATACTGTCAAAAGATAAACCTCCAGTAAGAATCAGCACTCACACACAAAAGCAATAGTAGGTTTGCACTGGAGAAAAAGTAATTTTAACAACTCTTACTGATTTCTGATTTATACAACATAAAAGTAATAATACCTGCAGAAGAAGTGGAGCAATCTAATGACCAACAGCCCTATTTTGCAACATGCCCTATTTTATCTTGCAAAGTTTGACAAAGCCCCAAACCTAAAACTATTGAAACACAGTGGAGAAGATCCCTGAGTTTAGCAAGCTTTCATTCAGGTCCAGAAATTAATTTATGATGTAACTTTTTTCTTTAATCAGAAAGCCAGGTTTCTGTGTTCTTCATAAACCCCAGGTGCCATTCATTTTAATCTCTAGATACATATCCTTTGTGAATATAATTTGAGGAAGCGAGGGAAAACCACCGGGACATCTACCACTTTGGAGAACATCTACCAACAGAAAATTTTCTTCAGTGAGTTAATCGCATGGATATGTGTCCAATGGTACTGGGTAGTGTTGTCTCATATTGAATTTCCATAAAGCAAAAACGTAATGAAAGATGAGATTTTTCCTATCTTATTTTCCATAATACTTCCTGTTTTCTAAGAACCTTATTTTACCCAATCCAGGCCTCAAGCAAGGAGGTGTTCTCCTAAAGTTCTGTGGTGTTCTGCCACTCATTGTTCTTATACTTGTTTCTATTTCTTCTTCAATTCTGGAAGTCCAGTCTTTGGACCCAAGTGCAATTCTTAATAGTAAAATAAAGTCAAACTTGCATAAATTCCCCAAATGAAAGTCTTGAAGGAAGAGCAATTTTCTCTCCTGTGATATACTTCTGACAAAGTATAATTAAAATATTTTCATGCTGACTTGCCTGCTCTGTCTGCCTCTCATGAATGATGAATTCTACCAAGCTATTATTTGTCTCCACATTGTGTGAGGAAGGATTAAGCCATTCAAGCGTTCAACATCAGTAAATGACCTGAAGCTCCATAAAACCATCAATTATTATGCAGTTAAAGATGTCTTAGTGCTCCCTGAGGAAGCTGCAGTTTTATCTTCATTCCTATGGTGATGGAGTGTGGGGACAACTGCCTCCAGAGACAGAGGGAGCATGTATGACTAAAATGTAAACTATGGGACTGTGCAGAAGAAGGGGTTTGCTCAGTTCTATATTTGGATATACTGAAAGAAAAAATGAAACCTAAGTTAGCACAGAAGAAGGTGTCTTAGATGTGTAGAAAGATGGGCTCTTCTGCTAAGCAAACTTGGGCTGACACAACATAATGGAAGCATTCGGGCACATAATCTTTAAGACTGTTTGATGGAGCAACCAAAAAGAATTGCAATCAATTTGGAAATAGGGGTGTCTGGCTGAGCAATAGGCAGCTTGGAATCCTACTGACTGTGAAATGGAGCCCTACTCTAAGCCATATCATCAGTGTATTTTTTTGGCTGGTAGGACTTTGTTAGCTTCAATGCATCACTGTCCATTTACAGCCAAAGAGGATCTGAAACGTCAAGTAGACAGATGTATCATTAACTTCTCTTTTCAGCGTCTGGTGTCTCAGCATCATGACTCTCAGACCTGGTAGCACAGGAATTACAATTCATACACAACTGGGGAATTACCACAGGCTTCATCATTAAGACTCTTCACTGTTCTCAAAGCCTTTTCCCTAAGTAAAAAAACAGTTTGAACTAAAGAACATAACATATTTGTATTTGGTGGAAATTTCATATAAGCCTCAATGTAATTATAGCATATAAACCAAACCAAACCAAACCAAAACAAAAAACTAGTAACCTTAAATTACACAACAAAATAACAGAGGATATCTCAAAATGAATTCTAACTAATTAAAAGCATTACTCAGTAAATGAAGGATTCATGATTAATATTGCTCAAGTTGCCAAACATTACCTCAAATTATAGCTTGGGCACATCCTTTCACTACTATTAATAATTGCAATTATGTCAGTGTAAGTAGTTTCAGCTACAAAAGCCAGTATCCTTTCCAAGCCTTCTAGCCTTATATTCCAGACTAAGCTAAGGTCCCTAGGGCACACAAGGGTGCAGAGAGAGAGTACATTTTTTCAAGAAAACAGCATCTTTGGGTGAGCTAATGGTCTAAAGCAGGCTGAAAGATTTGCTTGGTTGGAGTGATCTCAGCACCCCTTGTGTTAACCAGTGTTGCACCTTAGGAACACAGGACTTGCCCAATGAGTTTCTAAACCTTCTTCTTGTTTGTGCCTGATAGCACTTCAAATAAACTGATCAGACACATCAGAAGCTCCTAAACAAATAGGTAGTTGATACTAGAAATAAATGAATAGCTGATACTATAATAATAATAATAATAATAATAATAATAATAATAATAATAATAAATAATTTGTGTACATCAGACTGCTTAGAAATTACATTAACCTGAAATCTAGCCACAGGTGAGTTAGAACACCAGCATGTCACCTTCCCCTACACCTTGCAAACTTGTATTATGAACATTTTACATACATTTACTATAAGCACATAATTTCACTGCTTTCTAAATGATGATGAATCCTTGATTATAAAATCTCTCGTGGCAGTGAGGTCTGCAGCTGTATGTGCAGTACATGAAAATCAATCTCCTTATACCAGACTTGTATCTGCGCAGTTTCAAATCACTCTAAAGTCCTCTATTAGAGAAAGATAGGGCACAATAAGTCTACAGTTTAACTTCTGTTTGGCATGCAGTGCCTTTCACGTAAACAGTGTATCTCCTTTTTTTTTCCAAGGTAGAGATTGGCAGTAGCTGATCTCTCAGTAGGTAAATTAGATAAATCTTGGTAAGGAAAGAAGAGATAAAAGACATTTTGATCAGAAATGTTCAGAGAGAAGACTCTTAACTGTGTGTAGCCATTACACAGCTTGAAAATAGATAGTTAGAGTATTTTGTGGTAAAGATTGGAACAAATATTTTCTTTCCCTTGTAGTCAAATTGCTTCTTTATTTATTTACTCACTTACTTGTTGGATAACAGGGAGCATTCAGGCTAACTGTTGAGGTAATGAAAACTGTAATTGAACGAGGGTATGAAAAAAGCAATTTAAGTTGTGCTTGGAACTTTTCTACCAGAGAATTTTTCATGACTCAACAGAAGAACAAGGAGCTAGAAAGCTCCTTCTACAGTAAAGAGAAAAAGTCTCTGCCTGCTTGTCATGCCAGGATTACACCATGTGAATTTTGTGGAGATGTAGAAGTATCTGTTTTAGGATTTGAGATTAATTAAATGTTTTTATTTGGGTTTTTGAAATATATTAAATAGAAAGGTTTATTGATCTTCCTAGGGCTTGACATGGTTCAGTTCCATTAAGTGCTAAAAATCAAGGCACCCTTTCTTAATGTTGAAAGATTGAAGAGGGCAATGTCTCTTCACTGCTGATTGAAGTAGATACTGAACTATCAACACAGGCGCCATCACAGCATTCATTGATCTTTTGCTTCACCCCTCTCACAATAAAGAATTTCTTCCTAATGTCTAACCTAAATCTCCCCTCTTCCAGTTTAAAGCCATTCCCCCTTGTCCTATTGCTCCATGTCCTTGTAAAAAGTTCCTCTTCAGCTTTCCTGTAGGCTGCCTTCAAGTACTGGAAGGCCTCTATAAGGTCTCCCTGGAGCCTTCTCTTCTCAAGGCTCAAGAATGTGAAATCTCTCAGCCTATCTTTTGGGCTCCAGAACTGGACACCGTACTCCAAGTGGGATCTCATAAGAGTGGAGTAGAGGGAAGTGGAGTGTAACCTGCTGCCCACACTTCTTTTGATGCAGCCTGGGCCATGGTTGCCTTTCTGGGCTGCAAGTACACATTTCTGGCCCATGTTGAGCTTCTCATCAACCATCACCTCCAAATTCCTTTCCTCAGCATTGTTCTCAATCCATTCTCCAGCCCACTGCCCACACCATTGACAAAGATATTAAAAACACCAGTCCCAGTACCAGCCCTTGAGAAATGCCACTTGTCGCTGGTCTCCATTTGAACTTTGAGTCATTGACCACTACTATTTGTGCATGACCAGGCAGCCAATGCCTTATCCACTGAGTGGTCCATCCATTGGATCCATACATTTCTAATTTAGATATCAGGATGTCATTTGGGACAGTGATGCATTATTGCTTCATATGCCAAGGTAATGTGTTTGAGGAATGTCCAGCTGCAAACATCTACTCCATAGCAACAAAACAAAAAGTCAGGGGAATACATTATGGGAAAACCCTGATTATTTTAAGACACAGGTTATTTGCTGTTAACTGGCTGCTGCTGATTCTCTCCACTCAAATCTTCAGTGCACGCGGATTTGACTTTTAGCCCAGCACAAGATGAATGGGCAGCATTAGAGACATGAAACTTGCAGCTGAACATAATAAAAGCATCTCACAAGGAAAAATGGCTGGTCAGCTTTATTGCCATGATGTTTACTCCACTCATTTCAAGGTATTTATAACATACTTGATACATTGTCATTTTTCTCTAGATAAGGTTGCACAATAAGTCATGCAGGGGAGCTGAGGCAAAGAAGAGAGACTGCAATGCTCCCTAGAACTGGATATCAGAGACAAAGTGGCACACTTCACTCTCTGACATGGTGGAGATTCGTAGTCCCCATCCCCAGGTACCCAGTTGAGATGCTTTGGTTAGGATCCTAATAGACATCAGAGAGAAAGGTTTCAGGAGGTTTATTCGGAGCTCTGAAGAGCCAAATCACTATGAAAGAACCTCCTGATAGTCATTCATTGCAGAGCTGAAGATAAGTCTTCTAACTTAGATTTTTCAATTAAACATCAACTTCTATAGGTTAGAAAACTCTCTCCTTCATCCTTCTTTTGTTCTGCAGTAATTAACCAGTAAATCAGTAGCCATCACTAGCAACCAAGCATTGAACTGCATGCAGGCACAGCAAGGCCCTACACCTCTGTCATGATACCATTTCATCTGTGTGGCTTTTCTTTCTATCCATGGGCAAGGACCTTTTCCTGTTCTATTCCCTCTGACTTCAGTATTTTCTCACTCTTTACTTCTTTAATTCCTACAATTTAGTTTCATATTCCTGAAGAGGAGAATGCTGACTATGTTCCTGAAATTGCAGAAAAGGGAACTACTCATTTCTCACCCTTCACAAGGCTGAAAATGTCAGTAACAGTTGTTATCACCACCGTTATTGTCAATGCAATAACGACTAAAGCATGAAGGTGGCACTCTCAGTCCTGCTTGCCAACACGGATAAAATCTCTAAGCTGACATACGCCACACCTCTCACTTGCAACATCCTTCCCTGCATGTTCTTCTCTATTTCCAGATAGATTTGAAAATCATTTTAATTGTAATTTGTAAAGCTTTGTATACAGTTCTGACAAACAATAAAAGCAAGTCAACACAACTAGGTGAACTAACCAGATCAGGCCAGAGATCAGAAGTCCTAGACGCTTATCAGATGTTCTTCAAAAGTCAAAAGCCTTACTAAAACCCTTACTAGACTTTACTACTTTATCAATCTGTTTCTGGAAATATCCTGGAAACATCTCATAAGCCACTGTCTGTCACTGACAGTAATAGTGAACATGAGTTATTACTGTTTGGATTTTTCTGAAGACAGGAATTACCCGACTGCTGAAAAATATTACTCCTCTTTGTAGCCATGTGATGAACACAGCACAGTGTAGTTTCCTGGGACAATCCAGAATGGATTCTTTCCTTTGAGCCTGAAGTCCACTACACTGGAAAATATTGAACTGGAATGACTGAAAACCTCTGTTGTGACAGCTTGTGTACCATGGAAACATGCTAAACAGAATTACTCTGCCCAAGCTGCTGAAGGGTCTGGAGAATGAGCCCTATGAGGAGAGGCTGAGGAAACTGGGATTGTTTAGTTTGGAGAAGAGGAGGCTGATAGGTGACCTCATTGCTCTCTACAACTACCTGAAAGGAGGCTGTAGGGAGCTGGCCTTTTCTCTCAAGTGAATAATGACAGAACGAGAGGAAATGGCCTGAAGCTGAATATTAGAAAGAATTTATTTACCAAAACAGTGGTTGGACAGTGGAACAGGCTGCTGAGGGAGGTGGTGGAGTCATCATCCCTGGAAGTGTTTAAAAGAAAACTAGATATAGTGCTTAGCAACATGATTTAAACACTGAACAGTTAAATTAAGTTATGGTAGGGGGGTTTAGGTTATGATTGGACTTGATGTTATTCAAGGTCCCTTCCTACCAGGATGTTTCTATGATTCGTGTGCACAGGGTATTATGCTGGGTATTGACATGTGTTGTGGATGAGAGATTTAAATAACTTAAAGAATCATAATCAAATGTATTAACAAAAGTTATTTTAATATGAATTTGTAGAAGTGCAACTTGGCAGAGATTAATGGCAAGGTTCACTGTATCACTTACTATATGGAAGTAACACAAAAAGAAAAATCAAGTCAGAATCAAGCTAGAATAATTTACACAGAGATGGGAATGAAAAATGTGTATTATACATCTTCCTGAGCAAAAAAAAATTTACTTTATCGTTTTCCTGTAAGAGTACCATGGAAAACACATCTTTCACATGTAGTATCACCATCCATGGGTGTGCAGCTGCTTGTGAAATAGCTGTTAAGTTTGCAATGTTCAGTTAGCATTCTGGTGCCAATAATAAAGTCTTGGAGGCCACCTCCTATCTGGTTTCCAAGCTGGCCAGACAGGTGAGTTATACAGGTAGTGTGTTGCAAAGATAATATGCCATTTCTCCAAATCTGTTATTATTTCAGAAACTCCAATTTGTGAGGCGGCAGATACTGGATACTGTAGGATATAAGTAATCTTTGAATCAGGGAGTGCAGGGGCTATGCTGAGTACGCTCATGGAAGTCTCCCAGTTTCTATCAGGGCCAGGCTGGCATTTGAACCAAAGGATCACACACTGCTGTTCAGGCAGGCACCAGGTTCAGCTGTTCAAAATATCAAAACCTAAAATATTCTCATTGTGTTCTTTAATTACAAAGCAAGCAGATGACATGCACTTCTCATCCAGGAGCTACAAATTAACCTTTGCAATTTGGCAAACACCACTTGCTCCTTTTACTGCAGTGACTTTAACTCTTTGCCATCCAGCTCGTACAACCAGATTCTCAGCACCCTCTTCTGTTAGTACTGAAATTTGTGCTTCTGTATCTATTATGCATTAAATTAGTTGTAGGTGAGAACCTACAGGGAGCATAATATAAGGGCCATCATTGTTTATCCATTGGTAAATATTGATTTTCTGGACAGGCAGGAGCAACAGACATTTGGAGCCTACCTCGTTTTGTTGTTTTGGTTTGGTTTGTTTTATTTTTTTTCTTCCGACTGCAATGCTCCCTAGAACTGGATATCAGAGACAAAGTGGCACACTTCACTCTCTGACATGGTGGAGATTCGTAGTCCCCATCCCCAGGTACCCAGTTGAGATGCTTTGGTTAGGATCCTAATAGACATCAGAGAGAAAGGTTTCAGGAGGTTTATTCGGAGCTCTGAAGAGCCAAATCACTATGAAAGAACCTCCTGATAGTCATTCATTGCAGAGCTGAAGATAAGTCTTCTAACTTAGATTTTTCAATTAAACATCAACTTCTATAGGTTAGAAAACTCTCTCCTTCATCCTTCTTTTGTTCTGCAGTAATTAACCAGTAAATCAGTAGCCATCACTAGCAACCAAGCATTGAACTGCATGCAGGCACAGCAAGGCCCTACACCTCTGTCATGATACCATTTCATCTGTGTGGCTTTTCTTTCTATCCATGGGCAAGGACCTTTTCCTGTTCTATTCCCTCTGACTTCAGTATTTTCTCACTCTTTACTTCTTTAATTCCTACAATTTAGTTTCATATTCCTGAAGAGGAGAATGCTGACTATGTTCCTGAAATTGCAGAAAAGGGAACTACTCATTTCTCACCCTTCACAAGGCTGAAAATGTCAGTAACAGTTGTTATCACCACCGTTATTGTCAATGCAATAACGACTAAAGCATGAAGGTGGCACTCTCAGTCCTGCTTGCCAACACGGATAAAATCTCTAAGCTGACATACGCCACACCTCTCACTTGCAACATCCTTCCCTGCATGTTCTTCTCTATTTCCAGATAGATTTGAAAATCATTTTAATTGTAATTTGTAAAGCTTTGTATACAGTTCTGACAAACAATAAAAGCAAGTCAACACAACTAGGTGAACTAACCAGATCAGGCCAGAGATCAGAAGTCCTAGACGCTTATCAGATGTTCTTCAAAAGTCAAAAGCCTTACTAAAACCCTTACTAGACTTTACTACTTTATCAATCTGTTTCTGGAAATATCCTGGAAACATCTCATAAGCCACTGTCTGTCACTGACAGTAATAGTGAACATGAGTTATTACTGTTTGGATTTTTCTGAAGACAGGAATTACCCGACTGCTGAAAAATATTACTCCTCTTTGTAGCCATGTGATGAACACAGCACAGTGTAGTTTCCTGGGACAATCCAGAATGGATTCTTTCCTTTGAGCCTGAAGTCCACTACACTGGAAAATATTGAACTGGAATGACTGAAAACCTCTGTTGTGACAGCTTGTGTACCATGGAAACATGCTAAACAGAATTACTCTGCCCAAGCTGCTGAAGGGTCTGGAGAATGAGCCCTATGAGGAGAGGCTGAGGAAACTGGGACTGTTTAGTTTGGAGAAGAGGAGGCTGATAGGTGACCTCATTGCTCTCTACAACTACCTGAAAGGAGGCTGTAGGGAGCTGGCCTTTTCTCTCAAGTGAATAATGACAGAACGAGAGGAAATGGCCTGAAGCTGAATATTAGAAAGAATTTATTTACCAAAACAGTGGTTGGACAGTGGAACAGGCTGCTGAGGGAGGTGGTGGAGTCATCATCCCTGGAAGTGTTTAAAAGAAATATAGATATAGTGCTTAGCAACATGATTTAAACACTGAACAGGTAAATTAAGTTATGGTAGGGGGGTTTAGGTTATGATTGGACTTGATGTTATTCAAGGTCCCTTCCTACCAGGATGTTTCTATGATTCGTGTGCACAGGGTATTATGCTGGGTATTGACATGTGTTGTGGATGAGAGATTTAAATAACTTAAAGAATCATAATCAAATGTATTAACAAAAGTTATTTTAATATGAATTTGTAGAAGTGCAACTTGGCAGAGATTAATGGCAAGGTTCACTGTATCACTTACTATATGGAAGTAACACAAAAAGAAAAATCAAGTCAGAATCAAGCTAGAATAATTTACACAGAGATGGGAATGAAAAATGTGTATTATACATCTTCCTGAGCAAAAAAAAATTTACTTTATCGTTTTCCTGTAAGAGTACCATGGAAAACACATCTTTCACATGTAGTATCACCATCCATGGGTGTGCAGCTGCTTGTGAAATAGCTGTTAAGTTTGCAATGTTCAGTTAGCATTCTGGTGCCAATAATAAAGTCTTGGAGGCCACCTCCTATCTGGTTTCCAAGCTGGCCAGACAGGTGAGTTATACAGGTAGTGTGTTGCAAAGATAATATGCCATTTCTCCAAATCTGTTATTATTTCAGAAACTCCAATTTGTGAGGCGGCAGATACTGGATACTGTAGGATATAAGTAATCTTTGAATCAGGGAGTGCAGGGGCTATGCTGAGTACGCTCATGGAAGTCTCCCAGTTTCTATCAGGGCCAGGCTGGCATTTGAACCAAAGGATCACACACTGCTGTTCAGGCAGGCACCAGGTTCAGCTGTTCAAAATATCAAAACCTAAAATATTCTCATTGTGTTCTTTAATTACAAAGCAAGCAGATGACATGCACTTCTCATCCAGGAGCTACAAATTAACCTTTGCAATTTGGCAAACACCACTTGCTCCTTTTACTGCAGTGACTTTAACTCTTTGCCATCCAGCTCGTACAACCAGATTCTCAGCACCCTCTTCTGTTAGTACTGAAATTTGTGCTTCTGTATCTATTATGCATTAAATTAGTTGTAGGTGAGAACCTACAGGGAGCATAATATAAGGGCCATCATTGTTTATCCATTGGTAAATATTGATTTTCTGGACAGGCAGGAGCAACAGACATTTGGAGCCTACCTCGTTTTGTTGTTTTGGTTTGGTTTGTTTTATTTTTTTTCTTCCACTTCTGTTCCTGTAATGCTTTTAATTCCTTTTTGAGAAGGAAAGTGAGAAGGGTCCCTTGGGACGCCCCTTGGGGACCAATTCGGAGGAGAAGGTAGCAGGTGACAGTGCTACATCTTGTTTTTATCAAGCCTAAAGTAAGTCCAGATGTTCGTCTCTGAATAGCATCTCTGGGAATACCCATTGCCAGAGCTTGTCTCCACAGTTCATTCCTTCCTTCCTGGGCTGTCAATTACTGATCATCAAGTTTTGTTTTTTAAGAGTCACCATGGGATGTTTGCTTAATTTGTCTAACATTTTAATCTGTATTTTTTGTTCCACTGGACGCAGCATCCCACCTCATGATTTACAATGTTATGCATTAATTCGGCCCAGTTGGGAAAGATGTCTTATGGCTCTTTGTGCAGCATTGCTATCAGCCTCTGTGGCTAAGAGAACATTATTTTTTTGTGTCCCTTTTAATTTTTTGTCGCTTTGCAATGAGGTAAGGTTTAAGTATAGCTGGGTCTCCCTTGATTCATGGTTTCAGTACAGCAAAGTCTACAGTTGAGATAAGAACATTATGAAGAACACACTTATGCATATGCATGTGCTTTTTCACTGCAAACGAAAGTTCCTCTAGAGACTTTATGGGTATGACAGTTTCTTCTCCTCTCTCTAGTTCATTTGTTCCTCCAGCCCAATATGCCACTTTATTTGTTATTGAATGGGAATCATCTGGGGGGTGTGGGCCGGCATTTAAAAAAGATACTCAGTCCCCAGTACCCATTTGACTCATCCCCATTTACTGAAATTCTTCCCCTCTGGATCAGCACACCCACCATAAATATTCGGTTTCAGTTTCTCCAGGCTTGCAGCTGTAACACTCCTGTAAACTGGCCATTTGAATTGGACTGAATGGAACTGTTTTTCTAGTGCTGTTTCCCATTCCTCCCTGTGGTCTAGAAGTTTCTTCTGTTTTTACAATTGGTCTAGCAGTGTGTTGGGAAGGCTCAGACAGGTGGAGGGGATTAGCTTCATCAGAGCTGTTGTTTGAATCATCCCAAGTATTACCATCTCAATCTTTAGGGCATACTATTAGTTTTTATAATTTGTACTGTGTTGAGGGAGTTTGGAGACTGCCTTGACATAATTTCAGTATGTCCTCCTAACTTCTGCATTTTTAAGTGAACTTCCTGAAGCTGTTTTTGCAGTCGTTCTATTTTCAAAGATAGGAGCAGTTCAGTAACTTTACATCCTTCAAAATAACCTTGCATACCTTTCATCTTACCATTAATTTCTTTCTTTTTGCTGGTATGCTGCTCCAAAAACCTGTTCCTTGCATTTTCCGAATTTTACCTTTATCTTTTCCATCCTTAGTCAAACCCCTTGCTATATCTACCTGCTTCTCTATTACTTCCTAATCACATCAATTATCAGAAACCCATTCTCCTGAAAAGCTGAGGTTTGGATTGATGTTATGTATTCATAAGTAATTGGTGAAACTCTTTGCCAGCCTGCCAAGTATGATAGTTTGTCACGGATGGGAGACTGGAACGTGTCTGTTGCAAACTGAGATTTTACACAGCGTTGAGGAAGTAGAAATTTAGGATTTATTATTAGGCAAATCACAAGCTTAGATTGTATGATGTTTAATAACACTTGATCATCAGCCAATTAATAGTGATTTAACAAAAGTTGTATTCAAACAGCGACTTGGTTAAAGATTCAAGAATGGCAAGGTTCATAGAAGACTCCCATTAGTCTCTTAAATCAAATTACACACACACACGCACACATATACAAATACAGAGTTTAACCTATGATTTAGATTCTCTCTTTTGTAAATTGTAATGAATTACTGGCAACAACTGACCTTTAAAGTTTACTAAATTTAATTATAGTGAATTACTCACTCTTCCCCTTTGTTGGCAGCTAACAGCGGATGATCTTTGAACATTTTTTTTTCATCAGCATCTATCAATGGATGATCTGTGGACATTGTTAAATCTACCCTGAGAAGAGTTCCAGCACAGAGGGAGATAAAGGGTCATGGCCTGCTGCAATCCTTGAGAGCTCAAAGTGGGGTCTCTCTTAGGATTGCTATATATAGGATGATTGAACTTGATCAGTAACTTTTCTCTTTATGGCCATAATTCTTGTCAGCTAATCTTGGCAACTTTCAGAGTGGGCTACAATCCAGGCAGGAGGAGTTTTGGATTAATTTCCCAGGCAACAGGAGCTTCGAGTGCAGTTGGGGAGTGCCTAATAGTCCCAACTCAGTGTATTTGTACCCAGGACCAAAAGGTACCAGATTGTCTCAACTCATCTCACCAGTAGGTGAGATCAGAAAGTGACAGATTGTCCCAGCCCACTGTACTTGTAATTAAAACTAGAACAATGTTGACTGATCCTGACTTTACAATATGGCCTGGGGGTGGGTCTGCACCACCACACCATAAAAACAGAAACTGTTGTCACTATGGACTCAACCTTGCATATTTTTCCCCTTCCTCACTAGGTTTCTGTTGCAGCTTCTGCTCTTTCAAAAGTTCCTGTTACTCTGAGTCCCAGTAACCAAAACACTAGCCATCTGTATAACAGTCACCAGAGTCTGCTGAAGAAGGACCTGGACATAGTTCAGCTGTTTCTTTTCAGGTAAACTTTTGTTCCCATTCTTCAGTGCTCTGTTGTTAAGAAGAAATGTGACTATTAAACAACAGATATTCAGTAAACAATTTAAGCCACTCAAACACAATGGGGTTCAGAAAACCTGAGAAATGTTTATTCGTGAGGTTATAGAACAAGTGTTACTAGTAACTGGAATATTCTTTGTGGAAAGCTGCTCAGGTTCTCATTGAGTATTATCAGCTACACCAGGAAATTGAAAGAAAACAAAAAATAAAATGTACACTCCTCTGGACCCCCAGTAATGAACAATTTATCGCAAGGAATATGACAACTGCAACTTCCTTTAAAGCTGTGAGCTTCTTCATTTAAAGTATACTTTAAAGTGTTATATCAAGTATTTATAATTTTATTAAATAATAAAATAATCTAAGTGTCATAAAGGAGATTTTAGACCATGAGGTTAGCAAGTTTTCTAAGCAACAATCAAATCTTTTTAGAACACATAACAAGAAGTGATGGTCACCTGGAGCAATTCTTGAGACCCTGAAAATATATCAAATAACTGAATAAGCATAGGAGGAAGAGGATCTGTAGTAGTCATGGACTGTTCAGGGTAAAGAGCAACCTACTTCAAATCCATCTGATAAATCAAGGAGTACAACATGGGAATGCTAGACTGAAAATGTGGAGGAATCTCAGCTGATAGACTCCAGCAGAGTCTGGTAGACTGTGGAGTGACAGCAGAAGAGCAAGCCATGGTAAAGGCACATGTGCACTATCTATAGCAGCAGAATATTGTCAGGAAGGTAATGCAGAAAAGCTGGATAAGAAATAGATTAAAGCATACACCAGATCGCTACTGAATACAACTTATGAACAAATAGTTCAGTGAAAAAAATACATAGGCAAAACAGGATAGATGAGCATGTGATGATTTAGGAAAAAAGTCACCAATGCAAATTTTAAGAAGTCACTTTTTCCAGAGTAGCTGCTCTGGGAGAGCGATAGTTCATAGAATAAAAGAACTATTCATGTTGGAAAAAAACCTTTGGATGACTGTGTCCAACCATCATCCCTACTCTACAAAGTTCTCCCCTAAGCCATATCCACCAACACCACATCCAAATGACCCTTAAACACATCCAAGGATGGTGACTCAACCACCTCCCTGGGCAGCCTATTCCAGTGTCTGACCACTCTTTCTGTGATTTTGTTTTTCCTAATGTCCAGTCTAAACATCTCCTGTTGCAGCTTGAAGCCATTCCTCTTTTTCTGTCTCTAATTACCTGTGAGAAGACACCAGCACCAACCTCTCTACAGTGACCTTTCAGGTAGTTGTAGAGACTGATGAGGTCTCCCATCAGCCTCCTCTTTCTCAAACTAAACATTCCCAGCTCCTTCAAACGTTCTTAATAAGATTTATTCTCTAGGCCCTTCAACAGCTTCATTGCCCTCCTCTATACTCACTCCAACACCTCGATATCTCTCTTGAATCGAGGAGCCCAAAACTGGACGCAATACTCCAGGTGTGGCCTCACCAGTGCTGAGTACAGAGGGACAATCACTTCTCTACTTCTGCTGGTCACACTATTTCAGGATGCCATTGGCTTTCTTGGCCACCTGGGCACACTGCTGGCTCATATTCAACTGCTTGTCAATTAGAACCTCCAAGTCCTTTTCTGCCAGACACTTTCCAGGCACACTTCCCCAGGCCTGTAGCGTTGCCTGGAGTTGTTGTGGTCCAAGTGAAAGACCTGGCACTTGGCCTTGTTGAAGCCCAGACCATTAACATTAGTCCAATGATCTAATCTATCCAGGTGTCTCTGTAGAGCTTCCCTACCCTGATGCAGATCAAGACTCCCACCTAACTTGGTGTCATTTGCAAACTTACTGCTAATACATTCTATAGTTCTCCCCTAAGCCATATCCACCAACACCACATCCAAATGACCCTTAAACACATCCAAGGATGGTGACTCAACCACCTCCCTGGGCAGCCTATTCCAGTGTCTGACCACTCTTTCTGTGATTTTGTTTTTCCTAATGTCCAGTCTAAACATCTCCTGTTGCAGCTTGAAGCCATTCCTCTTTTTCTGTCTCTAATTACCTGTGAGAAGACACCAGCACCAACCTCTCTACAGTGACCTTTCAGGTAGTGGTAGAGACTGATGAGGTCTCCCATCAGCCTCCTCTTTCTCAAACTAAACATTCCCAGCTCCTTCAAACGTTCTTAATAAGATTTATTCTCTAGGCCCTTCACCAGCTTCATTGCCCTCCTCTATACTCACTCCAACACCTCGATATCTCTCTTGAATCGAGGAGCCCAAAACTGGACGCAATACTCCAGGTGTGGCCTCACCAGTGCTGAGTACAGAGGGACAATCACTTCTCTACTTCTGCTGGTCACACTATTTCAGGATGCCATTGGCTTTCTTGGCCACCTGGGCACACTGCTGGCTCATATTCAACTGCTTGTCAATTAGAACCTCCAAGTCCTTTTCTGCCAGACACTTTCCAGGCACACTTCCCCAGGCCTGTAGCGTTGCCTGGAGTTGTTGTGGTCCAAGTGAAAGACCTGGCACTTGGCCTTGTTGAAGCCCAGACCATTAACATTAGTCCAATGATCTAATCTATCCAGGTGTCTCTGTAGAGCTTCCCTACCCTGATGCAGATCAAGACTCCCACCTAACTTGGTGTCATTTGCAAACTTACTGCTAATACATTCTATGTGCTTACCAAGATCATCAATAAAGATGTTAAACAGAAATGGTTCCAACACTGAGCCCTGAGGAACACCACTTTTGACTGGCCACCAGCTGGATTTGACTCCATTGACCACCACTCTTTGGTGGTTTTTTTGACTGTCCAGCCAATGTTTGATCCAACAGATTGTGTGCTCATCGAGCAGCCAGTTTTGTTATAAGAGTTCTATGGGGAACCATGGCAAATGCTTTTTGGATAGACAATATCCACAGCCTTTCCCTCGTCCAATAGTCAGGTCATCAGGTTACAAAAGTAGATCAGGTTAGTCAGGCAGGACTTGCCTTTCATAAACCTGTGCTGGCTGGGCCTGATTCCCTGGTTATCCTCTATATGTCTTCTAATACTCAAGATGATCTGCTCCATGACATTCCCTGGTACTGAGGTCAGACTGACATGTCTATAGTTTCCTGGTTCCTCCTTTCTGCCTTTTTTACAGATGGGTGTTACATTTGCTACCCTCCAGTCCATTGGGACCTCCCCAGTTACCCAGAAGTTCAGGTAAATAATGGAAAGTAGCTTGGTGATCACATCTGCCAACTCTTTCAGCCCCCTTGGATGTAACCCATCTGGTCCCATAGACTTGTGTGCATCTAAGTGGTGTAGTAGGTCTCTGACCACTTCCTCTTTCATTGTGATGACCTCATTCTGCATCTTCTCCCTGTCTCCTAGTTCATATGGCTGTATATCCATAGAACAGCCAGTTCCACTGCTAAAGACTGAAGTAAAGTAGGTGTTGAGCACCTCAGCCTTTTCCTCATCCTTTGCTACTAAGTTTCCCTCTGCAACCAATAAAGGGTGGAGATTTTCCCTAATCCTCCTTTTGCTGTTAATGAACTTAAAGAGACATTTTTTATTATCCCTAACAGCTGTAGCTAGTTGAGGTCTAGCTGTGCTTTGTCTCCTAATTTTCACCATGCACAGGTCCACTTCATCTTTATAGACTTCATGAGTGACCTATCCCCTCTTCCAAAGGTCATAGACTCTCCTTTTGTTCCTAAGGTCCAGCCAAAGGTCTCTGTTTAGCCAGGCTGGTCTCCTACCCTGTTTACTGGTTTTTCAGCACATGGGGACAGCAGCTCCTATGCCTTCAGAACTACTTTCTTGAAGTATGGTCAGCCTTCCTGGACTCCTTTATCCTTCAAGGCAGCCTTCCAAGGGTCTTTGACAATCACTCTTATTAGCAGGTCAAAGTTTGCCCTCTGGAAGTCTAAGGTGGCAGTTTTACTAACCCCTCTCCTTGTTTCTCCAAGGATCAAAAATTCAGTCATTTCATGTGTGCCCTAGATGGCCTCAAACTTATACTTCCCCCACAAGATCTTCCCAATTCATCAGAAGCAAGTCCAGGAGGGCACCCTAGCTGGTCTGCTCACTTATCAGCTGTGTGAGGAAGTTATCTGGTCTGCTCATTTATCAGCTGTGTGAGGAAGTTATCTTCCACACATTCCAGGAACCTCTTGTAATGTTCACTCTCTGCTGTGTTGTATTCCCAGCAGATGTCTGGGAGGTTAAAATCCCCCACAAGAACAACAGCAAGTGACTGGGAGATTTCTCCCAACTGCTTATAGAAAGCTTTATCCACCTTGTTGCTTTGATTGGGAGGTCTATAGCAGACTCCCACAGCGATATCAGTTTTATTGCCTGATAGAAAGGGGAGGTTGTGGAGTGGCCCTATATGTTAGAGAATGCTGTGAGAGCTTGGAAATCAAGTATAGTCATGATGAAGTTGAGAGTGTTTGGATTAGGTTAAGAGCTAATAAAGCTAGGTCTCCATCTTCCAGTAGATTGACCAAACACTTTGTGGTACTGGCCTAATTTCACCCTGACAAGGGAGGAAATAGACACCATCTCCCAATGACCTTCTCTGCAGTGATGCACTGGGAATTAAATTGCAGCACAGTTACAGATGTCCGTATTGACTGAGGATACAAGAGTGTTCAAGAATCTACAGTGAGCATCAGCAACTTCACAGTCCATTTATCAAAGTGCCAATGGCTCCCATTTCAAGGCAAGTGAGCCAACAATATATAAGGATTTAAGAGATTATGTTTTTCCAGAGCAGTTTAATATATAAAGAAAGTAATGGCAGTTGAGAGTGGTGGGATTCTTGGTTTCCTTGCTGGTTTTAGTGAAACTACTGCAGCCCTGACAGACTGCTGGCACTTGTGATAACAGCTGGATCTCAACGCTTGTTATTTTACTGTTTCACTGAACATAGCAATATGGAATAACAGCTTGCTCACCTTCAGCACATAAAGATGAAAGAGAAGGGGAATTATAAGCATGAATCACTTATTATTTAGCAGTCTTACTTGGGCTGTTTCTGCCAGGCTCACAGCAGCTTTGTGGTATCATTTCAAGGCTTTGATCCGGGTTTTAGTTGAGCTCCACTGCATTAAATGAATCCTCTTATCTGCCCTTACGTCTTTCTCATACCTTGCTTTCTTCCTTATCCTTGACTATTGTTCTAGCCCTTTCCGTAGCAAAAGCTCTGTGTGTGTACATGGAAATGCCTGCCATCAGTGATGTGCCCAAAAATCCCACCGCTTCCCAGCTAGCACAGACTCTGTGTAACCACAGGACAGTACAGAGCTAAAAATAGACTCAGTCTTCACCCATTTCACTGGATGTCCTGCCTGAAAACAAGCAAGTGAAAAGGTGAACAAATCTCCAGCTCCCTCCTGTACTTTGAACCGTGGCGTGCCATGCAGCTATACACTAGCTCTGGTGTCTTGAAGACCTATTGTGCATTAGACCTAACGTGAGTCAGAGACTGATCACTCGTGCCCTGTAGATCTTCCAACCCTGAGTTGCAAGATAAACCTGAAGCTGGAGAAGGAGATAAAATGGACATACAGAAGACAAAGAGAAACAGATTCGTATTTGGGTGCTTAAGGTGCCTTCGAAGTCAGGGGTGATGTGCTGTGCCCATAGTTGTCAGGGAATGACACTGATTCCAAACAAGTTTAACCTAAGTAACTGTTTTTAAGGCAAAACCGTTGTTCTTTCAAAGTTATGTGTCACCATGTCCAGTATCATCATCCCTTCTGGCGTAATGGTTCTGCCCTGACACATCCTCCAAGCTCTTTTGTACTCAAGTATTTTGCTGAGTATATTTCTGATGCTATTAGAAAAGCCATAAGATGAGAATGCTGATCTGACTGGCTTGTAATTCGAGCTGGACTAATTATGAAAGGAACTATTCACTGAACATCAGTATAATTTTTGGACTATTCTTCCAGTGGAGTGAATCTGTATACTCTCCTCTTCTTCAACGATGGATGAAAATCAGAATTACCTGTTAACAACTGAAATGATAATGCAGTGAGCCTGGCTACTTTCCTGCAAGCCTTTGTGTTTGAACTGTATGTGGTTAATCTTCTTTATGCTTCTGTGTTGAGTCTTTACAATGGAAAATTATGCCAAATCATCATTGCAGGCTACATTCATGTCAAGGCTATTATACTCAAAGAGGAAACAGCTGCTCCTTCAAGGCTTCCATGCTTGGGACCAGTGTTGGAGAGCCGTTGTTGTGTGATACTGTTCACTAATACTTGGTGGGTCTACTAGAGCCTGCTAAAACAGTGATTTCTCTACCTTATGCATAAGCTAGCACTTGTTTGGAAGACAGTACAGAACATTGGATCGTTATTACAACAGGTATGTGAATTTGTGATAGGGCAAGGAAAGAAATAAGGGTTAAGGGCAAACATGAGTCTGAATTAACCCCTGCTTACAGGTCTTTTACTTGGACCTGAGCTGAGTTGTGTACCTGAGTAGACATTCACATAGTTGAACTTCACCAGTATACAGCTTTGTTCCCACCACAGATGTCCTGCTCACATTGTACCTTGCACAAGGAAAACTCTGGAAATGGAGTATAACTGGAAGAGTCTTATCTGTGCTCCTGAAGCTGCTCTGTATGCACCCTTCTATCCATCCTTGAGGTCTGGTTCTTTCAGACTGTTGCAAAGGGTACCTGGTGGTCAATGACAGGTCAGAATTGTGGAAATAGGGGCAGGGGAGAATCTCTTTCTAATTCTCTAGGGCAATGTGTTAGCTTCAGCTCCTGGGAAACAGCAGACATTCCATATGGCAGGCTACAGGTTCATGACTCTCCCTAGTCAAACCCTGTTCCCCCACAAGATCTTCCCAATTCATCAGAAGCAAGTCCAGGAGGGCACCCTAGCTGGTCTGCTCACTTATCAGCTGTGTGAGGAAGTTATCTTCCACACATTCCAGGAACCTCTTGTAATGTTCACTCTCTGCTGTGTTGTATTCCCAGCAGATGTCTGGGAGGTTAAAATCCCCCACAAGAACAACAGCAAGTGACTGGGAGATTTCTCCCAACTGCTTATAGAAAGCTTTATCCACCTTGTTGCTTTGATTGGGAGGTCTATAGCAGACTCCCACAGCGATATCAGTTTTATTGCCTGATAGAAAGGGGAGGTTGTGGAGTGGCCCTATATGTTAGAGAATGCTGTGAGAGCTTGGAAATCAAGTATAGTCATGATGAAGTTGAGAGTGTTTGGATTAGGTTAAGAGCTAATAAAGCTAGGTCTCCATCTTCCAGTAGATTGACCAAACACTTTGTGGTACTGGCCTAATTTCACCCTGACAAGGGAGGAAATAGACACCATCTCCCAATGACCTTCTCTGCAGTGATGCACTGGGAATTAAATTGCAGCACAGTTACAGATGTCCGTATTGACTGAGGATACAAGAGTGTTCAAGAATCTACAGTGAGCATCAGCAACTTCACAGTCCATTTATCAAAGTGCCAATGGCTCCCATTTCAAGGCAAGTGAGCCAACAATATATAAGGATTTAAGAGATTATGTTTTTCCAGAGCAGTTTAATATATAAAGAAAGTAATGGCAGTTGAGAGTGGTGGGATTCTTGGTTTCCTTGCTGGTTTTAGTGAAACTACTGCAGCCCTGACAGACTGCTGGCACTTGTGATAACAGCTGGATCTCAACGCTTGTTATTTTACTGTTTCACTGAACATAGCAATATGGAATAACAGCTTGCTCACCTTCAGCACATAAAGATGAAAGAGAAGGGGAATTATAAGCATGAATCACTTATTATTTAGCAGTCTTACTTGGGCTGTTTCTGCCAGGCTCACAGCAGCTTTGTGGTATCATTTCAAGGCTTTGATCCGGGTTTTAGTTGAGCTCCACTGCATTAAATGAATCCTCTTATCTGCCCTTACGTCTTTCTCATACCTTGCTTTCTTCCTTATCCTTGACTATTGTTCTAGCCCTTTCCGTAGCAAAAGCTCTGTGTGTGTACATGGAAATGCCTGCCATCAGTGATGTGCCCAAAAATCCCACCGCTTCCCAGCTAGCACAGACTCTGTGTAACCACAGGACAGTACAGAGCTAAAAATAGACTCAGTCTTCACCCATTTCACTGGATGTCCTGCCTGAAAACAAGCAAGTGAAAAGGTGAACAAATCTCCAGCTCCCTCCTGTACTTTGAACCGTGGCGTGCCATGCAGCTATACACTAGCTCTGGTGTCTTGAAGACCTATTGTGCATTAGACCTAACGTGAGTCAGAGACTGATCACTCGTGCCCTGTAGATCTTCCAACCCTGAGTTGCAAGATAAACCTGAAGCTGGAGAAGGAGATAAAATGGACATACAGAAGACAAAGAGAAACAGATTCGTATTTGGGTGCTTAAGGTGCCTTCGAAGTCAGGGGTGATGTGCTGTGCCCATAGTTGTCAGGGAATGACACTGATTCCAAACAAGTTTAACCTAAGTAACTGTTTTTAAGGCAAAACCGTTGTTCTTTCAAAGTTATGTGTCACCATGTCCAGTATCATCATCCCTTCTGGCGTAATGGTTCTGCCCTGACACATCCTCCAAGCTCTTTTGTACTCAAGTATTTTGCTGAGTATATTTCTGATGCTATTAGAAAAGCCATAAGATGAGAATGCTGATCTGACTGGCTTGTAATTCGAGCTGGACTAATTATGAAAGGAACTATTCACTGAACATCAGTATAATTTTTGGACTATTCTTCCAGTGGAGTGAATCTGTATACTCTCCTCTTCTTCAACGATGGATGAAAATCAGAATTACCTGTTAACAACTGAAATGATAATGCAGTGAGCCTGGCTACTTTCCTGCAAGCCTTTGTGTTTGAACTGTATGTGGTTAATCTTCTTTATGCTTCTGTGTTGAGTCTTTACAATGGAAAATTATGCCAAATCATCATTGCAGGCTACATTCATGTCAAGGCTATTATACTCAAAGAGGAAACAGCTGCTCCTTCAAGGCTTCCATGCTTGGGACCAGTGTTGGAGAGCCGTTGTTGTGTGATACTGTTCAGTAATACTTGGTGGGTCTACTAGAGCCTGCTAAAACAGTGATTTCTCTACCTTATGCATAAGCTAGCACTTGTTTGGAAGGCAGTACAGAACATTGGATCGTTATTACAACAGGTATGTGAACTTGTGATAGGGCAAGGAAAGAAATAAGGGTTAAGGGCAAACATGAGTCTGAATTAACCCCTGCTTACAGGTCTTTTACTTGGACCTGAGCTGAGTTGTGTACCTGAGTAGACATTCACATAGTTGAACTTCACCAGTATACAGCTTTGTTCCCACCACAGATGTCCTGCTCACATTGTACCTTGCACAAGGAAAACTCTGGAAATGGAGTATAACTGGAAGAGTCTTATCTGTGCTCCTGAAGCTGCTCTGTATGCACCCTTCTATCCATCCTTGAGGTCTGGTTCTTTCAGACTGTTGCAAAGGGTACCTGGTGGTCAATGACAGGTCAGAATTGTGGAAATAGGGGCAGGGGAGAATCTCTTTCTAATTCTCTAGGGCAATGTGTTAGCTTCAGCTCCTGGGAAACAGCAGACATTCCATATGGCAGGCTACAGGTTCATGACTCTCCCTAGTCAAACCCTGAGACAGTTCTAGTGCAAACCAGATGCAGTGGGAGCCTTCACATATCTGTGTCACTTCTGAGTAAGAAGCCAAAGATCTGCATTACGAAGATTTCCTTTTCTCTCCCGTGTGTATTTGCCAGATTTCCAGAATGTTTTCTTCACAGTTATGTGGGTTGCTTTCATAATAACCCATTCTACATTAAACAAAGGTGTATTTGTTCCTGCTTCTTCAGAAAGTAAAGAACCTGAGAACTTCATGGTGTATGCTAGAATCACAAAACCTGAAAATCACAGAATAGTTCAAGTGGAAGGAACCTCGGGAGTTCTCTACTCCAACTTCCTGCTCAAAGCAGTGTCAGTGTCGAGTTTAGAGCAGGTTCTTCAGTGTTTTATCCATTTTGTCTTGAAAAACTCCAAAGATGAAGTCTGTACATGATGTCTGGACAACCTGGTCTGCTATTTGTTCTCCTCAAGAAGTTTTTCCTTAAATCCCATCAACATCTCATCTTTGTTTTATCTCATCCTGCCACCACACACCACTATAAAAAGCCTGGCCCCATCTTCTCAGTAACTTCCTTGTAGGTATTGGCAGGCCGATACCAGATAACCTTAAAGTTGTCTCTTCTTCAGGCTAAATAAACCTATTTCCTTCAGCCCTCCCTTACAGGCCATGAACTTCAGGTTATCAGACATTGTATCTTCTATCATTGATTTTGGACTTCTGGTTTGCTCTCAAACTACTTTCCAAGATGCATCAGTCAGTGAACAAAAAATATTTTTTTTATTAGAAATTTCTTCTACATTACAGATATTTCGGATCTGCTGGACACAGCCCTCCCTGGACATACCTTCTGTCTCATGGCTGAAGCGAAATGAGGAGATATTCAAAGCCACTGCCCATTGGAAGAGAGCCACTGCCTTCACACTGATGAGATTGAGGAGAATCAAGGCACAAAGTGATGTGAGTTGAAGAAGGAAACACCACATTTCTCCCAGTGGTGATTCTTACCTCCAGACTTGCAGGCAGAGCTCAGTTGCCTCTAGGAATACTGCATGGCTTTTGCCACTTTGTATGAGTTCAGTTACTGAACTGAAAGTACAAGTCTTCCATCCAGCCATTCTCTTAGAAGTTTCCTGTAGTCTCCATTGATTATTTTGGAAAGGAAAACATATATACAGCATTGCCTTTCCTTTTACATAGAGAGAGCTTTAATTAGTGCCCTTTGTGTTAAACTATTAGATGTGACCACCTGTGGTATCTTGAAGTTATTCACATTTTTAAGTGTTTTTAAGCATCGTGTCTAAGCCACCCAGAGATTTTCCAGCAGGGGGGAAATATTCAGTTGGCTGGAAGCTTTTCCATTACCTTACACCACAGGAGTGATATAAAGAAGCTAAAGAGAAGTCTGAATCTAGAACTAATGTTTCTACTGCAGGGAACATATTTTTTCTTTTATAGGAGATGGGTGGGTGAGTGTGGAGAAGTTCACTTTGTTTTGTTGATATTTATTTATTCTTTTGTCTAACTCATTCAGTAACAAGACCTGAGTAAAAACAGAGATGATTTAGATCTATTTTGTTTTATTCAGAGAAACATTTGCCCACGGCAGTCACCATTTCTTTCTGATCCTTCTGTTTTCAGTGTGTTGACCTCATCTTTGCCAGAATATCCTCTATCCCACTCCAGTAGCTCTTCTTCCTGCAGCTATTTCCACAGTTCAAAATTTCTAGTTTATAATGGAATGCCTGTTATCCACATCTTCACAGAATAGATGAATGGCAAAGATGGGATTTCATTCCTTAGTTTTTCTATTGTTTATCATGTCTGTTCATAATACCATTATTATGATCTTACGATGTTTTTGCTAGCATCTGTCATTTACAAAGTGTTTTTATCAATTAAGGATTCCATTTTAGCTTATGAACCTAAAATGGTGATATATATAGAGATACTTTGTCCAAAACCAGAATGTGTTGAGTGAACTGTAACAGGTGCTTAAAAGTGAGGAAGCACTGTCCAGAAAACACATGTAGAAAAAGTCTGCAAAGCAGAATGCATCTGCAGCACTGGGACAATTTGAAACCCATTAGACTCCAACCCTGAGCCTGATTTTATAATTTTCAGATTTATTTTGCAATAAATTATGTGTGCCAACTGCCTGGCAACAACCACAGTGCCAGGCAGTTTTGCATGACCCTGTGCTAAGGGGAGAAAAAGGAAGTGTTTTCCTCTGGAAGGATGAAGTTCTTGGCTGGGCACTCCAATTACAAAAAGTACTGGAGACAGACTTTTCTCCTAAGTGATTAATAGCAAGCATGATACCAGGACAGCTTACTTCAGGGAACTGAAGAACATAATTCTGGACCAAATAAAGTAAAGAACTGGGACTAGTCCCCAGACACCAATCCTGTTTGTTTTTTTTTTTCCTTTTTTACAGAAAAGTCCTGAACCTACCAAAAGCAATAGAAGTTTTGCCAATGGCATACACAAGGCTTTTGAGCTATTGATTCTTTTCAGAGCAATTTACTGTGAGATTTCAGATGCTGAAATTGGAGTTTGGATGAGTAATGTAGGCCATAGAGCAGACCCCTGCTCTCAGTTCTCTCCAAGTCAGGCTTTCACTGCCAATGCTGATGCATGGAAATTCACAACTCACTTGTTAAATATTCTGTAATATCCTGCAGGTGGTTGCTGTTTTCATGAGGAGCCTGATATTTAATTCATTATCAAGAATATAAACCTGCACAGAAGTAGTGTGTTTGCAGAACAGATTAAGTGAATCTAATACAAGCAAATATTATCTGTGCATTTTTGTCATGAGTGGATATTTCTGCTAGTTACAAAGGGAGCTCAGATTAGTTCTGTGAAGCTCAAAACCAAACAGTGTAGAAGAAGAGACATCAGAGGCACTGTACATTCAATGGGTATTCGCTTTGTGACAGAAATATCAGTTATTGTTGATTAACTCACATAATTTGCCTTATAGTGGATTTACTCTCCTTTGTCTAATATACACAGTTCTGTCCCAAATCCTTGTGTATACCACAACAAGACAGACAAACAGGAAAATATGCAACACAGATCAACCGTATCAAGTAATATATCAGTAAAGAACAAAAAAGCATAGGAAATAACAAAACTACAATAGAACAAATATATGTATCAAACATACACACACAGTGAAAGAGAGATTATGCTTTGCAGGCATTATGGGATTTTCATTTTATGTCTGTTGCAAAACAGATTCCTTTCTCAGAAGCAGGAAAAATAATTGCTTGAATAACGATTAACCCCAACCACCTTTTGTATTTTCTGGAGTAGCTGCTGTCACTGCTGGTGATATAACAGCTTGTTGAATAAAAACAGTAGGACAAAAGGACATAACAAAGACAACACAAGAAAAATAAAGCATTGGGGTCCAGGTGGTAAGAGGAAGGAAAAATAGAAGGAAACTATACTGAATTAGAATTATGCCAGCTGAGCTGGGTAGAATCAGATATAAAATGCACAAGACAACCTTCCTGCCATGTGAAAGAGATGTGAAATTGCCAGAGATATCTGACACAGGGATGTATTTGCTTTTTTGTTCACATACTTCTTACATGTGTCCTAAGAGAGAAAAAGGCATACAGGTAGCTTCTGAATATTCTCCAAGTAGCAGAAGATGGACTGTGTTGATTAGCTAGCAGTGCTATTTGGGTTATACTGAAAGTTCCTCACATATGCCTGTTGTAACATTGCCACTTCTGTCCAGCCAATATGTTTGCCACAGTGAAAATAGGAAGTGAAGGCTATCTTGGAGAGGAACTGTTGCCCAATGCTAGTAATAATCTAAGTGAAACTAGATAGAATGAAGTCTAATCTACCAAAAGTACTCAATAGACAAGTAATGGTTACTTTTCAGAATAGGAATTAAACTTACTTTGAGAGAAATACATTTGCATCTCTTTTGGTGACTCAAAGATCTCTCCATACACCTTTGTTAAGATGTTATGATTTGCCTTTTATGAACATTGATTATTCCCTGATAGATAGTGTATATGGTACAAGGCTCCAGACAGGGGAAGGACCCTGCTGTGCTGGGCACTGCCCAGTTGCTTCAGAAACAACTTCAGCTTTAACTCACTCATAAATTCAGTGAAACTGTACACTGGCTCACCATACTATGTTTAGTCCAAACTATGGTTTCAAGAGCTATGAGTTCTTATGGAAGCCGTTAGCCAGCAGATGTCCATTGTCCCCAAAGAAAACAACCAATTTAATGCCAAGAAGGATGAGACACGATCTTTTAAGCTAAATGGGTAAGGTATAGCAGCCTTATATGTTTATTGAGGTTCTTCCCAAGGCTCCTAGTTGCAGACAATACAGCATAAAAATATACGAAGTGAGGCACTTCCATACCTGTAGTCTAAAGGAGAGCTGGTGATGAGATGTTGTGCCTGGGCTGGAGGTGGGGGAGGTGGATGACACTTCAACATTATTTTTGTGAAAACCAAAGAAAGGGGCACAGAGGCCACTGCAGGATGACTGCCAGGGACAGACTTTTCACTAGCAAGCAGTTGCCTTGTGTCCACAGTTTCTTTTTCTGAAGGAAACAGTTCCATCAAAATCAGAACAGTGTTAACCAGTCAGGCTAGTGAGACAAAATCTTGTGGGCTCATTCTTTTATAGCTGACAAAAGCATTTTGAAAAAAAAAAACAAAACAAACAACAAAAACCTCACAGGAATTCAAAACATTTCTTAAATCTCAACACTTGTTTTAACATGCTTGGGTAGGGAGGGACAAACATACTTTATTAATGGCAAGCTCTCATTACAGATGTTCTTTTGAGGCTGGAGAGAGCCTTCATTTAGCTTTTTTTGCCCAGGCATCTTTCCACAGCCCCCTTCCTGGGCTCCAAGGCTATTTATTTGTT
>NW_009952404.1:1179684-1179934 GCF_000747805.2 Chaetura pelagica
CTGTATTGAAAGAACAGAAGGTTTAGCAAGCTATGTGCAGCAGGTTCATGACAAATTTGTTAGAATGTCTGAAAGTGAAATTTCTATTTGTGTTTGAAGTCCATGTATATTTACATGGGAGTTTAAAGCATACTAGCTCTGCTGTAGTTCAAGGTAAACTGCCTCAGCTTCTCATTGTCTGGAGCACTAAACCAGTCCATTGATGGGAAGCATCAAACCCCCTTCACTGCTGAAGACTAAAAGACAGCAA
>NW_009952404.1:1179984-1216511 GCF_000747805.2 Chaetura pelagica
TCTGTACTTGAAAATAACTTTGAACTATGTTACTATATTTGGTTATAAACAGATTGAGAAAAAGTATGGGGTATGAGTTAAGTAAATCTCAAGTCCTAGCAGGAGTAGCTAGAGAAGACATTTGTCTTGTTACTGGATATAGTTGTGTTGTTAGAGAATGCCATCTTTTGGATGCTTGGTCTTCTTTACACAGGTGATGCAACTCAAATATGTTGTATCTGAGCTAAATGGATTGTGAATTTGCAGCAACTACCTTGGAGATAATGAAAGAAAAAATTAATGCACTTCTGTGCAAGATGTAAGTAAGGATTTGTCTTGTGTTTTTCTATATTTTCCTTTATTTTTTTTATTATTATTTTTTTTGTCCCAGTCTGTGTGGATAACTGAGACATCCTTTCTGTGAGGTCTTAGAAGTGTAAGCAAGATTATTGATGGAAATGAAGCAGTGATGGTACTACTCTCCACTTTCTGTTCAAGTGAGAGTTCCCAGGCTCCCATGGAGATTCCTATTCCTGTATGCAGGGGTATGAGATGTGGGAAATTATCCAGTTATTTTCTAACTAGTGCTGTCATCCTCCATTGACCACCTAGCTGACACAGTGGTCAGCCTGCATTGTGTTAGCTCGTATTATGAGGCAAGATGTTGGATATCATTGGACATTGTGTTGATAAATATTACCTTGCCATCTATTCCTACAGGCTCATCCTTATCACATAATTAAACCAGAACACTTTTCTACTTTTTGTGGAAAATAGAGGTACTTTCTACTTTCTTTACCTGAGAGTCATATTGGCAACTGTTTCCAAAAACAGCAGGCCCCCACAGTATCCCTCATGAAAAGAAAATAGAAAAAGAGTTGTTACCTGCTCTTCCAAACCTTTGAGATATTGATATGAAAGTATAGATAATGTATTGACATAGCTTGTGTCTTAGGTAGAATCCATACTGAGTTACTTTCTGAGATTTATTTTCTATTTGTCTAAACATTAAAAATGTAGACCATTTTCTGGAATAAGATCCTTCTCAGGACAATGCCACCCATCCCCAGTTAGCTACTGAGATTTTATGGTGGTGTAAATGAGAAAGCGCTCTGTCTTTTGAATTACATGGTCTGAGATATTTAAAACCTCAGACAATTACGGAGAGAATATGCTGCCAGTGGCATGGTAGGTTGGGTGGCATTTGCTAGGATGACTAGCCTCGTTATAAGTGGATACAAAATTATTATAGATCTTTATAAAGAGAGATGACTGACATTTTTAAATGCTCATTTTCAAAGTAGTAAATGTAAAGAAGCAGATAATTAAATGTAAAGGTCATTTTTGCAACCATAACATCAGAAAGATTAGGAGGTTAAACTTTAACCTGACTGTAAATCCCTCTGTTATGTCTTTATACAAACAAGAGTGTCTGCATTTTAACTGTTCAGTGGCACCTAGTGTATCACACATTCAATGTGATTGCATTCTGTATCACAGACAAAAAAAATATCCAAATTGACTATGTAGAAAAAATAATCAAATCCTAGTTTAGATATAGCTTCAGAAACTTCATGAAAGCCATTCAGAACTCCATATATATGGAGGATATAGATGTTGTGGATAAAAGCTTTACAGCCTTGAAATAGACTGAGTTTAGAACTGGACCTTATTTACACATATAGAATTAAGAGAAAATCTCATTTTAGTGATGTTGTCTACAGTCTGAAAAAGCACCACCAACTCTCAGAGATGTTTTTTATATTTACTTTGTGACTGGATATACAGCAGGGAGCAGTATATGCTTTTGCATAGTGAAAGTCCTGATATGAAAAAGTCTAAGAGTCACTATCTTGGACATCATTCCAGACTGACCCACAGAGCCTGCTCAGAGATGGGAAACCACTTGCTTGTTCTTTGACAAGCCCACTCTAAGTGACAGCATCTGAATTGGGATAACACAGCTGTTTTCTTTCTCACTGCCAATTTCTTTTTGTGGTCTTTATAAAATAAGAAGGAAAAGCTAACTCACTGAGAAGCAGTTCTATTAAAGTATCTTAAGCCTGTTATATCATGAGTATAAAAGTAAAGGACAAGCAGGCAATAGTTATCTTTTTTTTTTTCCCCCTCCAAACATTTCCTTTCAGATATCCCTTTGAAGTCACAGGCTTATAGTGTGAGTGACTGAGAGTAAGGAGCTGTGAAATGCGCCTTTGAGCCACAAACTTCTCAAAGAGTGTCACAAGGCATATGTGACAGGGGTACACGACATCTGCAAATCAGCGTGGCATTATTGAGGCTTTGTTCAGCCTCAAACTGGGAGCTGCAGAGAGCCAAAAACTTCAGCAGGGGAAAATTTCTTCCATCCTGCTTCTTCCTTCCCACTTGGGGGGTCTCTCTCCCACTGTCTGTAGTGATTGCTTTGGTGCAATTTGTTTATGAAGAAATAATTGAGCATACATAGATTCTATATATAATATAATTGCTTAGTATATGCGTATAAATTAATTATAGTTACCATCTCCTGCCCCACTCAGCCCTGTTATTGTTCTGCTAGTACCGAATATTTTCACACTGTTAACAATATACTGCCACTTCTCTGATAGCCAGGAGATTGAACAGCAGAGAGAAGGAGAACAAGACGAGAAAGACCAGAGAAGCTAAAGGGTAACCAGGTGCTCCACGAGGCAGCAAGAAAAAATGGAAAGGAAATGAATGAAAAGAGTGATGTGCATCTGTCCCACACCCAAAAGTTACAGATTAGATCCTGCTTTTCCCTAAAGCAGAGCCACTGCAAAGATCTGAGAGTGAAGTATCACTGTTGAGGAGAAGAGATGCAGGAGCAGCACTTAATAATATAATCAGGAGCAGGGGGAAAAAAAAACCCTATACCAAGACAACTCAAATTCCCAGGATGTGACTTTGCAGAGAGCTGCAGCTGCTCCATGGTGCTGAGCTGTGTCTGTGCCAGTTCAACTGAGACAGCAGGGACATGATGTGCTGGACACCAGGCTGGATCCCCAGAGTTAGGTCACAGTTTCCCTTAGTTGCTTACTTGATGTCAATTATTCCAATTGTATTTTTGAACATTTTATCTTTCCCAGGGATCATAGACAGAAATATAAAAACCTTATGAGAAATGCCAGCTTCACTTGGAGATAAACCTCTGAATCTTGTACCTTTTCGGGGCAGACCTATAACGGAATTGATTGGTAATGGTCCCAGACCCAAGGTCTGGCTTTGCTGCAAAACTGAGAAAAGAATGACTGGGCAAGGGGGAGGGAAAGTTAATGTCCACAACATAGATAACAGCACAGGAAATGACAAGAGCAATCTAGAGAGGAAAAAATAATCTCTATAAGGAAATAGAATATGCTGGAATTCCTAATTAGGAAAAAAAAGATAACATTTTAAAAAAATATTTTATATCCTCTTGTGTAAAGAGGTTATGGACACCAAGTTTCAGTGAATGGCAGCAAGATTTAATTTCTTAAAGGTCTGAATTACTATTGGAGGTGAGATTTCAGATCATCAAGCCACTTCAGTGCAAGTCGTGAAGGAATGCTAGCTGATCTCTCTGTGGTCTGGCATGGGGTAATACAGACAGGTGCTGAAACTAGGGTCAGTAAGAAATTTCTACTGAAAACAGGCAATAAAGGATGTCAGTTCAAAGAGTCCAGGTGAATGTACTTGCAGAAGTGTTTGCTCTTCTTGCAGTCTTTCTTGCTTTCTCCTCGTCACCTTTTTTTTATTATTATTATTTACTCCTCAACCTAGTCAGCATTTCCCCCCTTATTATTTTCTCTTTTCTCTGGCCCCACACAACCTGTTAATGTCTTTCTTTAGGCATGTACTGGTGCCCATCAAACAGCTTTGTACTGTGTGGAGGCACATTGCAATGCAGCAATTGCTGCTGAGTGATTCTGCTGCTGTTGCATGGCACAGTGGGAGGGATTTAATCTCAGATATGACACCCCAAGGACTCAGCTGTTTGCTGGCGAAGATTATTCCCCAGGTACATTTCGAGATAATGTTGCTGTCTAGATAGTGTTTCACTTCACATAAGTTTGCTTTACCATCAAGTCCCAATTTAAAGAGTTGTGAAGTAAAGACGGAATTACAAAGAGAGAACTGAAGCATGTAGGTGACACTGCAGAAAATGAGAGTAACAAAATGTAGTTTATAGTCTTTTCCTCCTTGGGCATGTTTGCTTTGGAAAGGTGGCCTGCCATGAGGAAGCAGAAATTAGAAATTTGCCGGCAATAACAGATAAACCTGCCAAAATTAGGGAGAGAGTAATCTGCAGCACGATTATGGGATTGACAGGTTATGAATAAAAGCAGTTTGAGATTCTTAATACCAGAAACGGGAGAGCAACTGACTTCATGGAAGGCAAGCCCTTCTAGCAACAGTCTTGGTGAAGTTAATGTGGTGCTTCTGTAAGGAAATGAAAGAGGTTTCCATACAGTAAAATTTAAAGGCACAGTTTCTAGAGGCCTGAATTTTTAAAATCAACATATTTGTCTCAAAAGTCCTCCCTCCTTCCCTTCTTCCTTCCCTTTTCATTCCCCACAGTGCAGAACTACTGCTCTTGTCTCTCCTGTGTTAGTTAATAGCCTTTAGGCTTGTAATAGTTTTGGTTTCAAATAATCACATTTAGCACTCCTGAAACCTTGCATTTCAGATGTTTCCATTCTTTTCTTTTTGCAAATATGCAAGAAACATCAAAGTTTGATGTGAAAATCCTTTGCAATGTCTTTAAAAACTGAAAAGAGCAAACAGCTTAAGAATATTTACTTATGCATTTTAGTCTTCCTGACCCAATGATGATGAATGTATTTTTAACTGAAGGTACATGGTCAGAAACAAGTCCCCCACTTTCCTATTATTAAGTTAACCTTCTTAAACATTACATTATTGTTTAACATAGATTAAGGGCTTTTCTTTATATCATGGTGAGTTACTCATATGCAAATCTAAAGTATTTTACCTTGTTAAATGTAGCCAAAGCATGTTGAGACCAATATGTGGAATCATAAATCACAGCCAGAATTAGACATGGATTTCTTAAACATGTGGAGGGGTAAAAATGCAATTAGTCTGAAACTGCAGTGTATGTAATTAAAGTAGGTAGCAGTCATTTAGTGAAACAGTACACAGTCAGACACTTAGAGACACTATAGCAATGTATTAGCTGTGAACATAAAAGCTGCAGAAAAGTTGCTAAATAAATATTTCCTTCCTTTGGTAAGGAATATGTCATCTTTGAGGTTCTCTTTTCACAAAAGGGCAAATGATCATGCAGACTCACAGTAAGCTTTCATAGATGTGATCAACATGTTTATAACTAGCTACAGCAAAGATTTAAAATTAGATTTTCAAACCATTTACAAACATTTCACAAACTTCCCCCAGACTGCAAAGTGTGTTTGGCAATGTGGATTCTGGTTTTTGAACTTAATTACCACTCCTTTCTGGTAAGATAAAGAGCTTTCACTATTTAATTATCAACGCCTGAAATATGGCCTGCAGAAATACAGGTATAAAAACAAACAAACAAAACAAACAAACAAACAAACAAACCCACCTGCCGTCTCAGAAACAAGTTTGAATTTGAGTTCAATCTATGCTTAAATTCTTGCAAAGAATTTGAGCCACTGGTTTTATATCTGAGTCAGGATTCTTCTCTATGCATCTAATCTACATCATAGGTAAGAGGTTAAGTAAGATGGAAGATGTGTAAAAATCCCCAAGATTAATGGAAAAAGCAGCACAATGCACCTGCCGTCTCAGAAACAAGTTTGAATTTGAGTTCAATCTATGCTTAAATTCTTGCAAAGAATTTGAGCCACTGGTTTTATATCTGAGTCAGGATTCTTCTCTATGCATCTAATCTACATCATAGGTAAGAGGTTAAGTAAGATGGAAGATGTGTAAAAATCCCCAAGATTAATGGAAAAAGCAGCACAATGGACTAGATTTTCAGGCTCTTGAGAACTTAATGTAAGAGTAACCATGATGGTCTTAACAGGAATTTTAAAAACATTTACTGAGCATAGAAACTGGGTATTTTTCAAAACAAGTTCAAGGGTCATCTAGAGGTATCACAAGTGAGTCTGCTGAATCATAAGTGAGTAAATAAGGAAATAATTGATAAAATCAAGGTATTAACACCATTTTCAACCAAAGGAAAAAGAAAGATTTTACTTAACTTCAGTGTGCATCCCTTTGGGGCCTCAGTATGTTAATATTCCTGTCAAAGACACTACTGAACGATGCAAAATCTCTCAGGAACACTGAGAGTCTCCATGGGTTTATTCAGGGTCCCAAAAGGACTTCTGCGGGTTGGAGGGATTTGCAGACATTCACTGAAATATCACAGTATCTTTGCTGGACTCACTGGCAGGTTGAGGAGTACTGAGTACTGTACTGTGTTATAGGTATGTGTTGCTATTTCATTTCCTTCAGAGTTTGGCAGAGAAAAAAACAAAGCATTTAAACCAGGAAAAAACTGAGAGTGTGGATTGGGGGTTTTGTTTGGTTTTGTTTTAGAACTACCTGTAAATGTTTTAAATAAGAGATGCATTTCTGTTATGCATTAGCTCCTGGTACTAAGAACAAGTTGTTAGCTGGTTTCAGTTGTCCCAAACCATCTCCCCTTTCTTTAGCTTTGCTACTTGTGACCCAGGGACTTTGAGTTGCTCTCATAAGGTTTTTCATTGTAATACCACAGACATGGTAGCTAGTACTGTGCCTCCAATTCATGCTGGGATGCAGATAGAGTACCTACCTATCATGGTACTGTTCCTTCAGAGAATATGTACTGGAATCTAATGATCTTCAATCTGATCTTAACAGAAGCTTAAATAACTCTTCTGCTTAGGGACACTTTCCCACAGCTGACAATAGGTATAAATTAAGTCTGAGTTCTGGTATTTTAGCTAAGGTGTTTGAAGAAGATTGTTATAATCAGATAAAACTTGTCTTCTTGGGTCTGACAGGTATGAGGATCTTCAGTCAAGTTCCAGCAACACTGGTACAGAACAAGGAGGAAAAGAGAAGTGACTCACTGAGATCTGTCACTTTGATCTCCATTTTCTATCTAGCCTATAACCTTTGCAATTGGAAATCAGTATAGCTTCACTAATTAAACACGTGTGCCATGAGCTAGTCCCTAGTTGTGTTGTCTTTTGATTACACCAGCCACACTTCTGACTGATTTGTAACCTACTCCGAAACAACACTTTTGAGCTGGATCATGCCCAACGTGATGACTAAATAATACAAGTTTCAATGGTTAAGCTCAGGCCTGAGCACGTGTCTGTGCAGTAGTTACCTCAATCTAATTATACCGCAGTATTCAGATCGTTTGCTACAAGAATATCTAAATGTGATGGTTTCAGAATTTCATAAAATTATTTCTCTGCTCCTGAATTATGATAAAATGTAAATTATGATAAAATGTGGGGCTCCCTCACTTGAGAGATAAGTAAGTGTCTACATTTTCACCACATATTGAAGCAATCCTACTGCTGGAAATGACTGGTTTATGTGGTAGCTGCCTTTCTGTGCCTCTAGATGGAGATCCTACCCATTTATCTCATCCCTCTAGAGATAACTGTGGGATGCTTCATGAAGAGCTCAGTTTTGCCTTTCATATTCCATAGACTGAAAACTATTTTGTTCTCTTATTTCTGGATTATCTCCAGACCCCACACACATTTCACAGCTTACCTAAAAAAAAAAGGAAAAAATTATTCACCATATGGGCAATCACATCATATGGTTCTACCAGAGTACCCAGAAAAGCCTTGACATAACTTTGCCAAGAGACTTGACTATCTGTTCACTGGTTTGGGAACAAGGCTTCTATATATACAATCCTAGTAAGAGTAAGGAAACAAGCAAGTGAAAGTACCTCCTCTAGTCCAGGAGGCAGATTCCTTTTTTGTGTAGATAAAAATGAGTTAGATAAAACCATGGTTATTAAGCATATTTTTCAGGTTTGCCCAATGCATTAAGATGCAGAATTTAGCTTGTAATTATACCAGCTGCCCAAAGACAGAATGCACATTTTCTCTAGATTACACAGGTCTTGAAAAACAAAGATATTTTTGCAGCCAAAACTATACTTACAGGATGATAATAGATTAAATGCCCTAGTAGCAGTGGGTGACTATCAGCATAAACAATAGCAACAGTAACAACAACAGTACCAACATAGTAGAAAAGCATAATTATCCAGACCTTTAAAGAAAAACTGCTGGTTTTTTTTTTGTTGTTGTTTATTGTTTTTTTTTTAATTTCCTGAAACAAGATAGATTTTTGTGGGAGTTTTTTCTGTATTGCTTATATTTTTCCTTATGTGATTTTGAATACAAAGTTGCATTCATGGCACTGTATTTACCAGTTTTAGATTATAAGAACAGCAGTAAGCAAGATGTAGTTAATAGCTGTACAAATCCTCAGACCCCAACAATAGCACTGAGGCAGTGATGTTGATGCCAGCACTACCACCTACTCATGTAGGGTTCCCTGCTGTTTCTAGAGGAGTATTTTTATTTTTACTTTTATTTTATTATGATTGTTGTTAGTGGCACACTGGTTTTGTTAATGCTCTGTAACTCTGATCTACTTACTGTTTCAAGATATGTGCAGATTTTTTTTTATTTTGCCCTTAGGTTCCCTTCTCAATGATATGGGGAAAAGTAGATACACACGGGCCTACAGAATATTTTTTTTTTTGTAGAACATGTGTTGATTGAGAAGAACAAAAGTACATGCAAATATTAAGAAGTGAACACACCTTAGCAGTAACACTTTGCAAAGATATTTCTAGTTCCTAATGGATTGCAAATGGTAACCCATGGGGTGAAGATTTTTGTCTTGTGGTATTTGGGAATTCTCTGGAATGTATTTTTTTTTTTACCAAAAGCTCAGATAGGATCTATAATTTCTGTTAAAGTTTGTAATAAATTCTGACTAACGTGTCTAGTATATTTCTCACAGGCTTAGGGGGCTTTTTTCCCCTCCTTTTTTCACACTGTGGCTTTAAATGGTGCCAGGAAGAAATTTAGAATCTAAACTAGCAGTTCAGGATCAAAATTGGTTCAGGAGAAAGAAAAATAATCTATTATTGTTATAGAAAAAATCTAATCCATTTTACATAGGTTTGGACTAGAGAGGAACTGGATCAAAGAGAAGTTAGAAAATATATTTTACTTTGAGAGTTGAATGCTGAAAAGTACTCAGAGTAGCAATGCACATGGGTTCCTTGATAATCCCATTTAAATCACAACTATAACTTTCAGGTACAGATTGTTTGTTTCCTCTTTCATGTCTTGACCTTTATATTGCTTCTGAGAATTCAAAGAAGCCATTAAAACCTTGCCATATCTAACTTGGCAATATACACAATACAGAGGAAGGATGTGTCTAACCAACTTTGACAGGCATGGCATATCAGCCAATTTTTTCAATATACACAACATTTACATAGGGATTTTTTGTCACATATTTCGGAGATATATGCTAAATCTAAAATTGTAATGACTGCTACAAGATTCATTTGCACCAAGGGGATGGGATTCTGGCAGGGCAAGTGGAAAGCACAGTCAGCAGGATGTACCTAAGTATCTCCTGTTTAAGGATCATGATCCTAAGGGTGGCATGCAGTCCTTGTCCCTTCTCCTGGCCCTTCCATTTCTGCAGGTCTCCTTCTCAGGATCTGCAATGGAAGAGTATGAATACCCTCAATATCATAATTTGCTTCCTCACACTCCCCAAGATTCCCTTTAACAATGAACCAGCTTACAGATTTTACCCATCAGACCTCTCTTCCACTCCCAAGAAACTTCTAGGGAGGTAAATGAAGGAAAGCAAAGCAGACAGCTTCTGCCAGCAATTTCTGTGAAGGTTTATTCAAGCCAGTGCCAGTCTGGACTATGTTTCTCTTTGTGAGCGGTAATGGGTGTCCAGGTTCACCCATCCTGTGCCCTGCTTCTGCCTATCTACTACTTATTGCAAAAAGACCTGGCATCACACCAGTCCAAAAGTGCACATACTAGGTAGCCCACTAAATCTCCCAGTTCTGCCCCAAATCCTTGTCTGGTCAAGAGAAGGGAAAGGAATTATTTTCAGCACTATGAATTATTTAGAGGGAAGAAAGTACTGCACTGGAAATGTTTCACAACTCCATATCAAATATCAAACAATGAATTTTTTTATATGTGGATTTCTTGGCGTTGGATATTTTCCATGCAGTGGGTGTTTCCATTCCACCAAGGCATGCATATTTTAAAATATATTTTGTAAAATTCACTTTGTTGGTTTTCAGGTCAAAAGGGAAATTTCTTGCCTTTTCTGGCTATTGTCTGTTTAGCAATAAAGCACTCAGTACAGAAGGATAAATTATGGTAGCCCATGGGAGTCAGTGCCATATTGTGCAACTCACACAAACACCCATGGGATTGCAGAGGGGAGCTCTGTTTGTTCAATAATAGGATCTGGTACTTCTCATAACAGGAGGTCATATTACCTTAAAATGCCTCTGCCCCTTAGGTCTGCCTGATGAATAACATCTGTTCCCAAAAGAGCTGCCTCTCCAGCAGGAGAGATGGGCTCCATGGCATGACAAAAACAAAAGCAGTCCACAAGGAGTCCTGTACGGAGGGAGTAAGTGGCCACAATAAGAAACAGAATCCTCACTAGGGGCCTGATTCAAACCCTACTGGAGCCAACAGGAAAAATTCCAGCAGATTTCAGGGGGTCTTGGGTTAGGAAGCATGCATACCCGTCTCTGCTTATATAATGGCAACACTATTAACAATTATGAGACATGTCAGTTGAGATCAAATGTTTCTCCAGCCCTATAGCTTCTCATCAACACACACAGTAAAACATGGTTCACTTCACAGTCATTTTCGTGCAATAAAGGGAGGTTTTACTGGAGTAAGTGGTAGCAGATATGTTTCTCTATACCTAAGAAAGCCCTAAAATGTAACTTGAAGAGTGGAATCACCAGTTTTCTTGTGGCAGAAAAGTTACTGCAACAAGAGGTAAGTGGGAAAGGGACTCCTCTGTTTTGCTTTAATTCAAAAGAACACAGTAAAATCCAATTACTAACAAGTACAATTAACATTTAGCTTTCATCCAGCTCCTTGCATCCCAGGCAATAAAATCAGAGGAATATAAACTGAATTTTCACTGGAAGTCAGAAAAAATTCAGCTGAAAGGACTTGGGAATAGTTAGCTGGGAAATGGTAATTCAGTTTCACAAGCTTCAGGGTTTTAAAATGAATTTAGTTCTTCAATGGAATAAAAAAAAATAATAATTCTGAATATTTTGTGAAAATGAATTATTTTTTTTTGTTAATATAAAGCACAACTTTTTCAGCTCTGATTCACTTTTTTCCCTTCCTGCTACCCCTCTAACTCTGCCACCAGAGGTAGCTGCAGAACCTGGATCACAAACTCTTGTCAGTTCATTTTTTTTTTCAAAATCAATACATCTATGGGAGTTATTTTGTCTTTTCATAAAAAAAAAAAAGAATCCATTCTGTTAAAAATGTTCAGAAACAAATCTGCCTGGGAGAAGTTCTTAACTTGTCCCAAAAATCTGTTATCTTACATATCTAACTGGATAGCCAGCTGCTCAGCTATGAAGCTTTGGGTGAAAAGCACACAGTGAATTGCTGAAATGAGAGTCCTACACATTGAAGATGTCTGGGTTATTTTTCTGTCTATTTTTTACACAGGATATAAATTCTGCTATATTCCATTCAGCCTAGTCTTGCTGCATAAAAAATATATATTTAATTAAAATATTCTTCCTCATAATTTTGTTCTGTTTAACCTGATCCCAAGGATTTTAAGGATCTACCTGGAAGTATTAGGAAAAAATGTCTGTCTAGACTTATGTTCCTCTATTTATCCATGTGTTCACTTCACCATGGAATTGGCAAACAAATCTTAGCTGTTTTTAAAAACAAAGGCAAATGCAAGAGCCTTCTGCCAACTGCATTCCTTTAAGTATAAATTACAAGATTACAAAATTTGCCTTAGACATAAAACCTTCACCCTGGTGGAGCATTCTGACTTTTCCACAGAGAAAAACTTGCTTATTTTTCTTAGAGGTCAGAAGGCTTTTTGTTGTTGTGCTGACATTTTGCATCATCTTCTTCCTTTCACAACTGAAAGAAAATATGCTGTGCTGAAATGACAATGAAAACTCACTGCTCTGCTTAGTTGATGTGGATCATACACATCTGTCCATCATCAGGTTAATCACAGGGGCCAGAGGAGGATGCCTTAATTCCCCACATATAGAGGAGCTAAACATAACTAAATCTTTTGTCTTCCATTGATTGCACCACCACTTCTAAAAGCTCTGCCTTCAAGAAGTGGTGCCTTATAGGTGGGGGGGGAAAGGAGAATATTCCAATCTGGAACAATCGAACATGCTCTGTCACATCTGACCTTCATGTCTCGATAATCCCTTAAGCACAGCTCATAAATACTGGGAGCTTGGAGACTGGCTGTGTGAATCTGGTACATTCAATGGAGTTCCAGGGAATGCACAAAAGGATAATACATATTCTGAAGGCAAAAGCATGTGCTGTTTTCTTGGTCTTCTATCAAATGTGTATTGCTAGTAGTTTAATTGCTATTTATTGAGTAATGCCAGTAGTTCATACAGGGCACAGAAAGAATTGCTGTATATAAACAGAACTGCTTTTCATCTGTTTCTCTCTTTTTCATTACCCCTTTTATGCATTTCATAGAAGTCATAGCTCCACATGATACAGATTTGAAATATTGTGGTTTGAAAAAAATGAGAAGAGTGCAAACAAGTAAGCAGCAAGAGATAACCTCATCACATTGAAAACACAACTAGTCAGCAACACTTTTCCCAGGAACAACTAGTGAAAAGGACGTAAAAAATAACTTTAATCTCATTTAAATGGAAAACAGTAAGAATAAAAATTGTATGCATCTAACTAGACAACTAGATGTTCCACTGAGCTGAGTTTACTAGTTTTATTGACTTCAAAATATTTACCCTTTTTGTTTATTAGTGGACTAGTAACTTCAGTTTAGTGCAGTGCCAAAATCTTTGGAAGCATTGACAAAAAAATTAACTGCAGCGTAAGAAAATGAAAGGGACACATGACACAAACTTGTTACATAAACTCACAGAAGCATTCCCAAGTGGAAAATGGAGGAAAGATGAAAACAAAAGTCACCTTCAGGTGATCTGGCTCCTGGTAAATCACATCTTCACCTCAGGTTATGAGAATGGTATAACCTCAGGACTGGACTTTTATATTTGCAATAGGGTTTGAAATGAGCAAAGGGAACTATTTTGTTGGTAGGAAAGAAGTCAAGATGCAGATCCAGTTCCAAACTTTTGAAGTCTGTAACCGTTTAATAACAGCACAGAGACAAAAATGCATCTGAGAACTTAAAAATCTAGATCTGGATTCACATGTTTTGTCTTTGTCACACACAGGTAGAGGTTATTCCTAAAGGGATAATATATATTGTAAAGTCTCTTTGTTAGCCAAAGCTGACTAGTACTGCTGAACGCATCTTCTACCTTTAAACTCGTTCCAAGTAGTTCTTCTGGGAACCATTTTTTTAAAGCAAATGGACTCATTTCATTAAAATATCTGTTTTGTTTTCTTTCCTCTGCAGGCTTAAGTGACATTTGGGTATCTCATTAGCAGAATAGAAATGAATAACTCAACGTACATCAATTCTTCCACTGAAAATGTGATGGCTTTGGAGAGCCCCTATAAAACTGTTGAGGTGGTCTTCATCGTCCTGGTAGCAGGGTCTCTCAGCCTAGTCACCATAATTGGGAACATCCTGGTCATGGTGTCAATCAAAGTCAACAGGCACCTACAAACTGTCAACAACTATTTCCTGTTCAGCTTGGCCTGCGCGGACTTGATCATCGGCATCTTCTCAATGAACCTATACACCCTCTACACTGTGATAGGCTACTGGCCCTTAGGGCCCGTGGTGTGCGACCTCTGGCTGGCTCTTGACTATGTGGTCAGCAACGCCTCTGTAATGAACCTCCTCATTATCAGCTTTGACAGATACTTTTGTGTCACCAAGCCTCTAACATATCCTGTCAAGAGGACCACTAAGATGGCAGGCATGATGATCGCAGCTGCGTGGGTGTTGTCCTTCATCCTGTGGGCTCCTGCAATTCTCTTCTGGCAGTTCATTGTGGGAGGAAGGACTGTCCCAGATGGGGATTGTTACATCCAGTTTTTTTCCAATGCTGCTGTCACTTTTGGCACTGCCATTGCAGCCTTCTATTTGCCTGTTATCATCATGACTGTCCTTTACTGGCAAATCTCTCGAGCCAGTAAGAGTCGGATAAAGAAAGGGAAAAAGGAAGCTGCTCAAAACCAGGATGCGGTTTCTCCCAGCCTTGTCCAAGGTAAAACAGTGAAACCAAACAATAACAACATTCCAAGCAGTAGGGATGGGTTAGAGCACAGCAAAATTCAGAATGGAAAAACTACTGAAGAAACTGTGACAGAGAATTGTGTCCAAGGGGAGGAGAAGGAGAGCTCCAATGATTCCACCTCTGTCAGTGTGGTCGCTTCCAACATGAAAGAGGATGAAGCTGCCAAAGATGCCAGCCAAGCTTCTGCCTCCCAAGACCATCTCAAAGTGGAGAACTCCAAGTTGACATGCATCAGGATAGCTACCAAGTCCCAAAAGGGTGACTACTGTGCCCCCACCAACACTACTGTGGAGATTGTAGGCACCAATGGGGAGGAGAAGCAGAATAGTGTAGCTCGGAAAATCGTCAAGATGACAAAGCAGCCAGCCAAAAAGAAACCACCTCCTTCTAGAGAGAAAAAAGTGACAAGGACTATTTTGGCCATCCTGTTGGCCTTCATCATCACCTGGACCCCATACAATGTGATGGTGCTCATCAACAGCTTCTGTGCATCCTGCATCCCTGGCACTGTGTGGACAATAGGTTATTGGCTCTGTTATATCAACAGCACCATCAACCCTGCTTGTTATGCACTCTGCAATGCTACTTTCAAGAAGACCTTTAAGCATCTTCTTATGTGTAATTACAAGAATATAGGAGCTACAAGGTAAAAATCATAATAAAAATAATAATGGGAAGGGTGAAGAAGTTCCAAATTTAATGAAAAATAATAATGCCATAGCACTTTATGCTCTTCTATGGAATGTGCAATCCAGGATGTTAGTGGAAATTCTGAAATGGAGCATCAGCTCCACCCCAGAGAACTACGCTTAAAAACATTTTTTTTAGTTATTGAAAATAAATCTTGAGGACATGGGGATGTTTGAAGAATTATTCAAGTATGTGGACTGGAGGCACAATTCCTTGTTTTCTGAGAGTATTCTGCAGAAGGGCTTTAGAGTCTATGATTTTTCATCATTCAGTGTAAAATACTTGTAATATTTGTTCTTTTTTTCTTATCTTTTTTCTTTTTTTTTTTTTTTTCACTCTGTGTCTGTTTAGTATGTCTTCATCTATGAAATTTCTAAAAAGGGAATTTTAACAGTAACTGTTTGAAAGATACTTAGGAGTTTTCAAGATCATTACATAATCTAAATTAATCATGGTAGAAGGTTTCTAAAACTCCAAGTTGTCTAGAGTTTTTTTGTCACTGTCATGTAAGAACATTAATGTTAGGAAAATCATTATGAAAGTTATTCTATGTTGTTTATGACACATTACCATTTCTAAAACTGTATGAGTTCTGAAAGTGTACTTATGCTCAACATGTAACCATTGCCTAACCTGTGTATCATTTGAAGTCTGCCACTTGCCCCCTTCTAGGGGCTTTTGTTTCATGATGCCTTCATCACTTCAAGGTAAAAAAATAGATGGACTTTTCCAGATTACTACATCCCAAGACTGTTTCAGCATCTGTGAAAACCAAAGCTCTTGAGAGAATTTTGTTCACTTTGTTTGTCAAATAACTTCCACCTGTGGATTTGTCTTTTATCTCAATCAATATTTTCTTCCTTTTTCTTCCTTACTTTTCCAGGGCACAAAGACTGAATATCAAAAGAATTTGTAAATTCAAAGGTCTCATCCAGTCAGCCGCCATGGTGGCCAAAAAGAATGTCTCAGCTGAAGTACAGAAACAAGGTTATTACTAGGAAAATTAAGGTTACATCCTTTTAAAGTTGGATGTACAGATGAAGACTAGTTAGCCTAGCCTAACTAATTAATAGTTAATACTATATGATCATGCTCTTGACCAGTCAAATGATGATTCATACTCATTTGTTGAGAAAAAGAGTAAGATGGACTGATGTGCCAATGTGGATCAAGCTCTGTCTAAGACCTTTGTGTGAAACCAAGGTCCTTCCTGGGTGTATCCTGGACAAGATATTTACTTTGTTAAAAAGTTATTGGCTACATTGCCATTTTACCATCTGGGAGCAATATGTTGACTGTAAGCCAAGGGATAACACTAAAAAAAAGTCAGGGAAGAAAACAGTGATTGCACAAAACCAGATACTAAAACGGTCTGGATGGGGGGCTGGAAGGGGTCAAGTTCAAATATTATCTGTTATGCCACACCAGCTCATATTTGGATTCTTTCTGCCAGACAAGAGATCTATTTCAATATTTGATATTTACTGTAGCACACCTGAGCACTGTGTGGACAGGACAAAGTGTATCAGATTACTAGAAACAGCAATTGTCTGTGAGTTATGCATATTCTGGCTACCTACTTCTGAGTGACTCACAGGAGCCAGTGAAGGTACACCAACAGATTTATTTTTTGTTTAATCCAAAAAAAAAGTAGCTTGCTGCATAGAGAGTGTCCTGAGAGACTACCTTCTGGAGTGAAAGCCACCTACCAAGTAGAGCACCAGATCATTCTGTTCTTTCATGCTGCTACATTAGAGTCTTCCAAAATGCACTTCAAAATAGCAGCCTTCAAGATCACAGGGAAATTAATCTTGCATACTTAAGTTTTACATTTGACAAGCTTATTGGAACACAGTGTCAAAGCACTTTAGCAATATGACCATTTTCATGTTTCAAAGTACAAGTTCCTAGCAGAAAATGTAAATGAGGAGGATTAAACTGCTGTAAATTAAGGCCACATTAAACTCAGAATTAATGTGTCTTAACATGCATTCATTGATTTTATACCCCAAGTGATTTCATCCTAATATAGCAAAGTGTCTCCATGCAGCTGGAGATCTAATTTTGCAAACCTTGCTTTCCTTGAGTCATATTTACTATCACTATTTTCATCTTCCTGCTTGCAAGAAAGAATAACTCAATAATAAGTATTGCAAAACCGAGCGCTGTTTGTCATTCAAATTTACATTCACCAGGTTTATCTTGACTGGTCAAGGGAAAGACTTACATGATCATTTCTAGATCACTCATTCTCTTCCAGTGTTAAAAAATCCAGATGAAAACCGAAGCTAAAATGAAATAAGTTCTTTTTTACGAATGTCACTTCTTTAGAAAAATGTCATAAAAGAAATGTCTCTGCTCCTTTCAGCAAGTGCTATGGGTATCAATAATACAGGTACTCAAATTGGGAAATAATGGTTTGTATATTCTTATTTAATCTTTTAACTCAAATTTTCCAACATGTGTACAAATCTTTTTTTCTGACCTTCGAAGCTGTCTCTTGTTCATAAATAATGAACTCTTCTAGAAGCTAAGGACACTTCTACAGGTTAAGAAGTGCAAGATATAGATTACAATTGCACTTTTTCATCATGTGGTGTGACGACACTAAAAATACCATGTCAAATAAAATAAATTTGGTGCCAGCATTCATGAAAAAAAAAAAAGAAAAGAAGAGGAAAAAGATTCTTAAAATATTAGATGTTTGTGTTATATTTAAAAGGCTTGCAGGATACACTTTCTTGTGTGTTTCCACCTTGTGCCAGTCCAATTAAAAAATATTTTGGTGGTGCATCTGCATTCACAGCCAAGTGAACCATGTAAAAATAGACCATGTAATGCACCTACACATGTATGCACAGACACACAAACACACACCACAACATGGTTTATAAACATGCAAAATAATCATTTAATATTGCATAGGATTTTGACTGTGTTTTGTTGATTGGCAGCTGGTGGTAAGCACAGAATCAACACTTACACTTGACGCTGCACACCCCCTCTTGGAAGCAGAGAGGAGTCAGAACTTGCCCTAAGATACTGGGAACCTCTTGGGTCTTCAACTGGTTGTGGCTCAGTATGACAAAAAGTGGGATAATCTTTCAGAGCCACAAAATCAATTGTTATTTTGAACATCCTTTGAGCTCTCATGTCTTTCCTTTGTGTCCCAAACAACGCTCACTAGGTTTCACTTCCCTTCTGAGTGATAGTTCTGCAAGATCTAGATGTCGATCTTGAAGAGCAGCACTACCCGGGTACCTCCTCTGGCTTCCTGGATGTCAACCTGCACTCCCTGTTGCCCCAAGGCCCCAGGTGGCCCTGCTGCTGATGCTGTCACATCTTCATCTTGGGCTTGGCCAGACGATCCCAGTGGCACTTCGACACTACCTGCTGCACTGGCCACTTTCATTTCACATGGAAATTGAGCAAACTGTGCAGGTGATCCATGAGGAAAAAAAACCAAACCAAAACCAAAACCAAACAAACAAAAAAACCAAACAACAAAACAACTGCAACAAAAAACTGCAGCTATCACTTTTTGCCTTCTCCTTTTCTTCCTCTTGATTATCTCCAGAAACAGACTACAACTGTAAAGGCCCAAACAACTCTTGTCAGAAACCCCACTGCAGCAAGATCTGTCGCACTGGCAGCCCCTGGGGAGCATCTTGTACTGTCACAGGTCAGTCCTACCTTCATTCTCCAGGTAGAGAACAACAGCCTGAAGATATGTCCATCCAATTGTCACCTTTTCTGAGTATTAAAGATAAAAAAAAAAAAAAAAAAAAAAAAAAAAATATAAGAAAAAAAAAAAAAAAAAAAAAAAAAAAGAAAGAGAGAAAAAGCAAATGAGAAATAAAGAAAGAAGATGAAGTAATGTTGAGAATCTGTTTTCCAGTGAGGACAAAACCTGAGAAAAAATTCTGTCAGCCTTCTTTTTTTTTTTTTAATTGATTTACTAGAAATCCTCTCAGAGATAGCAAAGTGTTTGAACATTGTCTGATGAAAAGTTGTCCAAAGGCAACAAACACATCTATATAGATCAGATTGCTTTTTCTTTCCTTCTTTCTTTCTTGCCTTATAAATGCTCAGATGGAGATGGGAGAGCTCAAACTGAACCCAGGGATCAGTTGTTTGACGTCCACAAAGCATGAAGGGGACAAAAGCAAATGCTAAATCTATCAGCCCTCTGTATTTTTATTTTTCTGATGGAGAAAAACACATTGACAAGAGGATGCATCTTTAGTGAGTGTGGCTTTGGTGAGAACTGCTCACACACTGGTAAGAAAACCCTTGGGGTGTCCCAGCTGCTTCTGGCCATCCCAGCTGGAACAGGGGCAGGAGGGGATGGTCCTTCATTTGTTGTGACTTCTCTTTTATCTGCCCATCTGTCTTGACAAAAAGCTTTCCTCCTTGCTCACTTTAACAAGTAAGTCACCTAGATTTCAGCTACAGGTGTGCAGTTTCTCTTGCCCTTCAAGTACTACAAATGTTGGAATTGAAACTCCTCAACCTCCATCAAATACTGCCTTCTCTAGCATGCAAATCCCCTTCCACTCTGTGGAGTGAGAAGTTCCATAAATCGTTTCTGCAGGGGTTTTAAATTGGAAGTGAAAAAAACCGCTCACAGGAAATAAAACCAAAATAATTCTCTTCTTCCCCAGTTTTGTTATCTTCTTATTAGAAACAACAGTGGATGATGGCAAAGTGCAAATGTTTTGTGTCGGAATATCATGCAGCAACACGCACAGATTAATTTTATGCCCTGTGCAATGGTAAGGCAGCCCTCCCTTTCCTTGTATGTCCTTTCATTCCTATGCTTTTCAGCACAGTAATCACTGAGAAAGCAAGCCTAAGAATGTAATTATAAGAAGGCTGAGTTGGACATGAATCATTTATCACAACCAATGCAATCATTTCTCCTATATTTTTACTTCCCTCCTTTTGCTATGGTCTCTTTTGCTACATTGTGAAACTACTGCTTGAGCAGAAATTACAGGTTACAGAAGCATATCAGTCCTCCCAGACCTCGTATTTCAGGATACCGGGTAGATTTGTTCTATAGATTTAATTCTGGTATTAGCTAAATAAAATTAAACACTTTCTGGTGTCTTTTACATCTTTCAAAGCTCTGCATAACATGAAAAGTGCCATTAGGTAACTACTTTTTTTCATACTTTTATGGTGAGAGGGGTTTTTTTGTTTGTTTGTGGGGTTTTGTTGTGGTTTGGGCTGTTTATGTTTTTAATGCACTTGCCCAGAAGCACACAGAAACTGGGTTTTTTGAGATGCCCCAAAATGCTCTGTTTCTCTGGGAGAAGTGGCTGTGGATGACAGGTGAGGCCATGTGCTCACAGTTCATGTAACAGTGGCCTTTAGAATGTAGGATTTTGCTGAGTGTTTAATGTTTGGACTGAGTCACCAGACAACACTGATGAAAATACAGGGAGACAACTTGGCGTGGCCTGACTTGTGAAGGATGAGACAGGCCCTGGTTGGATTTCTTTTCTGCTCCCCCCAACTTATGTAGATGATTGGGAGAGGGGGGGGCAAGGAGATTTCTGCCCCCACCAGAAGCTCCGTCTCTACACCTCTGTCCTAAAGACAGCCCTTCTCTGAAGCACCTCATGATAGGAATGGTAGTAATAATAATAAAAACACTGATAAGAGTGCCCTGGTTGCCAATAAACAGACTGTCTTACATCTTATCCCTTAATTCTGGTGTCGCTTTGCAGAGGAGGTTGGTAAGTTAGAGACTAGCAGTTTGTAAATACCTTTAGATAGTGTGTTTAAACATGACCAACACCATATCTTGACTGTATAAAAAAATAATACATTATATGTAATACTATCCAGATAAGGTTATAATGTAAATAAAACTACAATGAATGTCCAATTACTCTTCAAGCTCTATGTGTGAGGAAGAACCTCATCTCTTCTTGAGACTTTTTAAACTTAAGAGTATAGTAAAACTGTTATACATTTATATAAAAAACTAACTGCATTCGTTTCTTCAAAAGAAAATACTACTGCAAGAAAGTAGGGAATGCATTGCCTGTATGTGACATCCAAAAATCATATAACAAAACAGGGAATTGGTGATCTTACAAGTCGACTGGTCAAATTCTTGATGCTGTATGTTTGATCTCATATAAATAAGATAAGCACAAGTTTATGGTTAGCTTTGTAAAGCTGACCCACTTGATTATATATACATTATAGATATATATTTATATATGCTGTATAGGTATATATATATTATACACAACATTCATACAGTGAAAGCAGTTTGATAAAGTCATATTAACTGGGAATTTGGATGTAATATTGTGTTCCATTTGGAAGAAAAACATCTGTGTTATTCACCAACATTAAAATATGTTATGCAGGATGAAGGAAGATGTTTCATCAGAACATCTGATGAAAGACTAAAATGATGAGAGTTTGAAATATCCTGAAGACACAACTGAAATTCCATGCAATATATATGTATGTACTTTTGCTGAGTAGTATTCCTAGTTAAAGCATTGCATTAAACAGCAAATTATAACAATAATAAAAATGTTTTTGTATGTGGTATCTCTGTTTATTTTTTTCTTTTTACTGAGTGAACTATCTTGGGAAATGTGAAACTGTTATAGGTGGAGAAAAATAGTTTTCCTACAGTAGTCATGGTGCCATGAGACTGAACCAAGTTCAAGAGAGGTGTAGAGTACCACTTTACTCATCCTTGTCTGTGTCTCTGTTCCTCCCTCAATTCGCTTCCTCTGGTGACTCTGCTTCCACCTGAAGATTTCATTATTCACTGCAAGTCCCACTGTCACTCTGACAAGAGACTCCAATAAGACATTCCTCCATATATTTCTGTCATCCAAGTGTAACAGGGAACAGATAAGACTCTTGTGGCCATCCTGTTGTATCAAAGGAAAATAAAGTTTTAACTAATTATTTGGGGAGATGGCAGCATTAACAGCCATATTTTGAGCTCACTTTGCCTTATGAATGCAAACCTAGCCACAGGGCATATTTAGAAAGCAACTGGGAGTGAGAATAAAGAGCATAGGTTGCATATCATCAGCTCCTCAGGGTCTCAGGATACTGTCTCAGCCACACTTCAAGAGCAGATAGGTCTGAGATGCAGCAAAGGAAGCCATTCGCAGTGACTGGAGAACATCCTTGCCCAGGTAGATCTGGATTTTCATGCACAGTCAGTCTAGAAAAGTGTGTGCATCGGCTTTGTCAGGATCAGGATACTTCAGCCCAGCTGCTCCAGAATGGGAAAAAAAGTAATTTTAATAAGGTGGTCTATGTAGATTTCCTTCTGAATTGTTCCCTCATTAATACTTGAGGATTTTCACTGCTTCTACCTTTCCAGGACTTTGTACCTATCTTTGTCTTCTCTGTACAGGACTTCCCACCACTGCCATTTGCTCTAATGTTTCTTCAGTCCAAGCTCACCCTCAGCCATTTCACCACCTTGTTTTCCAAAAGCTTTTCACAATGAAAGCCAGAAAAGTCACTTTTTCACCTGCCTCTTTCTCGAAATAGTCAGATAAATGTAGGTGTTTGACTATATTCCTTTGCTTGCCCTGTATTTAAGTCTCTTGCACTCTGCAAATATACACTCTACTGATAGGCTGTAAGATGGGAAAATACTATGATGCCTCTTTTACAGGTAGATCCTGACAGTCAAAAGACACTTGTCAAAATCCCAAGAGACAACTGAAGTCTGTTTTCCCAAGCCACAGGCTACTTATTTCTGATTAATCTCTTCCCTTCAAAGAGCAGATTACTGATTTCAGACCCCACTCAGCTAACAGTCCCATCACAGACCATATGCATAGCGCAGATTGTCTGTGTATGGCTACAGTCCAAATAATTCTCTCATACACTCACTATACCATCCTATAATTGCCAACATATGGCTTCAGGGGGGCTCAAGATGCCAGTGGTGAGAGTTTAAACAGATGGAAGAGGCTTCTGCAAATATGAGAGTTAACTTCTAAATGGGTGGAGCTGCCAATCCTATTTGAAACAGAGGATGGCAGGCCAAGATTTGATCCTCAGCTCTATATGTTTTGGAAAGCTGAGTTTAAAAAAAAATAATAATCCAGCATTCACTTTTTTTTTTTTTTTTTCCATTTATATGTGTATTTAAGTTCACTAAAGATTAGAGAAAGCCTACAATTAAGGCTACACGTAAATTCAGAGCATTGAAGCTAAGCTTTTGTTTGTCTTCCCAGAGGAGATTTAAGCTCATTTTACTGACCACAAGTATTTTGAAAAATTTGTTAACAGAGTTAATTGCACACAGGGGAGAAGGAACATGGCTAGTACCATACTACTCATCTGCCTACTTAATGCTATTCATTCAGAGTCATAGTTTCACCACTGGGCTGTGAAATAGGTTACCTTTTTCTTTAAAAGAGTAAAATTGCTTTCAAGTACAATAATAATTGTCACCTTAACCTCTATGTAGAGTCAGTAATCACAGAATCACAGAATTATTGAGGCTGGAAAATACTTCTGAGGTCATGAAGTCCAAACTATGACCTAACACCATCACATGCGGCTAGACCATGTCACTAAGTGCCACATCCAGCCTTTCCTTGAACATCTCCAGGGATGGTGACTCCACTACTTCCCTGGGAAGTCCATTCCAATGTCTAATCTCCCTTCCATGAGGAAGTACTTCCTGATATACAACCTAAACCTCCCCTGGCACAGCTTCAGGCCATGCACTCTTGTCCTGTCGCTAGCTGCCTGGGAGAAGAGCCCAGCCCCCACCTGACTACAACCTCCCTTCAGGTAGTTGAAGAGAATGATAAGGTCCCCCCTGAGTCTCCTCTTCTCCAGGCTAAACAACCCCAGCTCCCTCAGCCTCTCCCAACAAGTCCTTTCACCAGCCTTGTTGCTCTCCTCTGGACCTGCTCCAGCACCTCAATGTCTTTCTTGAAGTGAGGGGCCCAGAACTGTACACAGTACTTGAGGTGAGACCTCACCAATGCTGAGTAGACTGGTAGAATCACATCCCTACTACTGCTGGCCACACTATTCCTGATACAAGCCAGGATGCCATCGGTCTTAATAATATTCATTCTCTCACGTCTGGAGAGACAGCTTTAGACAATGTCCCCCAGACCAGAATTGTCTTTATTAAGTGCTTCCTTTGACAGCTTTTGTTAGCAGAAAAAAATGGTGAAGTATAACCACCTACTTTTCCCTGAGTTCTGGAAACACTCTAAGAAAATCAATACGAAGAAATGGTGTTGTTTTGTAAATCCATTAACTCTGTTTGTGGCCTTTTGCCAATAATTGTAAGCACCATCCAGACATGGGAACCTCTTTGGCAGTGTTAGAAAATTAACTTTGTAACCTTCTTCTCAATGGAGTTTGTCAACTTCATTTCTACCAACACATAGAACCAGGAAAAATAATAAAACCAGCCAGAGTGTTACCAAAGAAACAGAAAAAAATACCCCTTTTCATTGCTCCATCTTTTCCCTCTCTCCTTCCTTCCCTCCTTTGTTCTTTCCTCCCTCCACCGTGTCTTTCTTCCTCTCCTGTCTCTGAAGTGTCTGAGTTAGCTGTCCAGGTTTCTATCCTTCATTAATAGCTTGCCAAAGGTGCTGAATAAATCACTATGAAAACAAAATCTTTGGTTTAAAAACACGAAGCAGTATAGGACAGAAAGAGGCAAGGAGGAATGGTTAAAAAGGTGCTTGAGTTAATTCACTAACATCTAGGGTCGAAAGGCTTTCCTTGACTCCCACCATAACCCCTACTATGATTTTGCCTGCAGTTGAAAAACGCTTAGGATCAGGGCTGAGGGGGAGTGGTTGGATCCATCTGGCACAGATGCAATATTCTCAAGTAGAAGTGTCATTGGTGGCAGTTGCATCAAATTATTTTCTGGGAGTGCGAGCACAATGGATCTGTGGCATCTTAAAATTCTTCCTTCCAAAACTCCAGCCTTAAGAAGAATATGGAGCAATGTCAAAGAAGTTAAATCCCTCTAGCATAGAAAATACAGCTCGGCTCCCTTGAAAATGGGAAGGCTAAGAAGTGCCTAAGGAGCAAGTATTTCCTTCTGTAAAGGTCACATTATTTTGGTACAAATTACAATATTCCTGGGTCGACTGGCCAGGTTGTGATTTTGGATAACAAGGGGTAAGCTACTGCCTATGATTTCATGTTTAAAACAGCAGGGTTAGATTACAACTTTCCTTCCAGTAGCCAACAGATAAGAATGCGAGCAGAATTTAATGTATACAGGCTGATTTATTAAAATAGTGGATATTCTAAAGAAAATATAAAAGACACTTTTCAAGTATGGACATAAAAGCCCAAATTTTGTTATGTTGTCTTGCTAAAATGAAATATAGAGAAACCAAAATTTTCACTGGTTATACTTGGTGTATTTTCCATTACACATATGGAAAAAATACCCCATAATTTTATACAAGGAATGGGAAATGTTTTCTGTTTGATGGTTACACATCATGCTGAGAAGACATGAGCTAGACAATTACAAAATAACAGGGCTGCTTAGGAAGTTTGCAGTGAAACATTTTCCACCATAAAATGTCAATTTGCTGCTTTTTTTTTTCATTTTTTTTTTTTTGGTTGGTAAGGGGTCTATCTCAATGGATTGCCTGTTTTTGAAACATTCTAGGTAAAAAACAAACTTCTCTTAAGAGACTGTCTTAGCATTTTCTTTAAAAAGGTGGGTTTTTTGGTTCAAATACCTTTCATTCAACTTTAATACAAAAGCAATATTTATTAAAAAATTTAAAGGCTTTTTAAAAAATACATTTTAAAAAAATGTATATTGGTTTACCTATGTGGAAAGAAAAACAGCATAAAACTCTTCAGAAATTAACTATTTCAATAGGTATTTTGGAGGCAAAGAGGTAAAATTCTCTCTCATTCAGCTGCCTATTACAGGTTTCACTTGTGCAATAGACATAAGAGCCTTGATCTGCCATCATTAGATGTACAACACTGCCTGTACAAAGTAGTGTGGAAGAAATTTCATAGTGAAAGTGGCTCTCAGGTACGTGCTTACAACAGATCTGTCTCCACATTGATCCAAAGTCCTCTTCAGATTTTGGTTTCTCACATTGCTAGTTTGTCTGAGGGGGGTTAGGGTGGCCAAGTACAGGGAGGGCTACAAATCCAGGCAGTGCTCTGTAGTGGGTCCTGCTTAGGCAACTCCTGGGTAAACTGCATATAACAGAGCTACAAATAGATATTGGTGACAAAGCCAGCTGAGTGGTGCCACTCAAACACCTTGTATATTTGCACAGGCAGGGAGAAACTGTTTGATGTCTGTGCAGCTTTGAATAGAGGACATCAAAGAAATGCACCATATTAAAACTAGCATAAAGAGATTTCAATAGCACTTCAAAGAGAAGATAAATGATCCCCTTCCCTGTTCTGGGCATACTTGTGTCATACTCTAAATGCAAAAAATCAGCCTGATTATGCTTTTTAAAACACTTGTACAAGTTTAAGACTTCAGACCTTGCTAATGGGAGGAAGGGAGGAATATATATTTTAAAAGATAAAGGCTGTAACACATGTCAGTCCCTGGGCAAACACAGTTCAGAATGGAGATTGCTGAAAAATGAAAGTCAAAACTGTTTGCAAAGAAATATGAAGCCACAGCAAGAAATGAAGCTGAGGCATGTCATGATTCATCTTTCAGAAGTAGGGCACCCTCCTAGAGGCAATGTAGAAACACAATTTTCTCTAGAACCAGATCATTATTTAAATGAATCGAAGGCCTCTTTGGATACAGTTGTTTCTGCCTACACTGATGATAGGGAGAGCCAAGAAGACTAGATCATTAGACCTGCTTTTGAACAGCTACAGAGATTCTTCCCAGCACAGATGTATACAATCTCAGGGTTTCAGTCTTTGTTAGATCTTATAGATATAGCTGTAACAATAATTACAGTAATTGGTATTAATGTTAGGGGAAAAAAAATCCTGCTTAATGATTGGTTTGTTGCTAGTGTTCACAGTCAGAGTTACAATCTCTGATCCACTCCTTTTGACATGGGTCATGCAGGGAATGAGATAAAAAGTATAGGTGGAAGGAAAGAAAACCATTATGCAAACTGCATGGAGGAAGAAAACTAAATAATTGGATCTTACACCCTTGCTCTGCATCCAGAAGTATCTTCAGTTTACATCCCTCCAGGAGAATATTTGGCTTTTCTAACAGCTATTGCTGATGCTGTGGTGTCCAGTTTTGCATGCCCAAGAAAGCAGCACAGTAACTTTGGAGATAAGTTTCCCAAGGGAGTAGGACAACAGTCTTCTTTCCCTGCTTTGATTGCAATGGTCATGGCTGGTATGGAGATCCCCTCCTCATCTCCCACAGAGGCTCTTCACGTGAAGTGAACAAGGCAATATGGCAAAGAACTTTGGCTTGGTGCAGCACAAGCAGGAAAGAGCAGAGCAGCACTTCTCTGCTAACTCCATCTGACACCCCCATCATGTTAGCTCCTCTCCATCACTCCCTATTAGCATGCACCTTACTGAAGGAGCTAGGAAAGTCACTTTGCAATAACATTACCACATATGAATACTAACTTGAAAGGATAGGAGCCTTACAAAAGAAGCTGCTAATCTGATTGCAAAGGCCTAAAGTGACAAAGCCTCAAAGGGCAAGGAAGGGACATGAAGTAGTTTCCATGCACTTTTTCATTTCTATCCTCACCTCCCTCTCCTACTTTACGTTTTGTGCAGAAGGGACAAAAAATAAGATTTTGATTCAGCTCCATGCAATCCCTTTCTGTTCCCATTATGCTGGACAGTTGGGTTATGTCTGTGACAGATAAGTGATAAAGATACGGAATTAAAAAAAGTAATAATAATAAAATCAACTCTTTGCTGTTCATGTGCTAGGAGATACTCTGAAACTCTTTGCTTTCAGTTGCACAGCCTATTTGCTGCAGTATTACCTTTTGCCTACTGTTCAAAGTTACCTCCTCCAAACAGTTCATTTTCCATTAGGTTATGGCCCTAATCATGAAACAGTAATTCCCTAGGGGCCCAGATAGTGCTGATTGCCCTCTAATGAGATAAAGTACCTCTCATCTCTAGGTCACTGCCTGGAACACATCTCTACCTCCTCAGTGGCTAAAAGTGATTGCAATCTGTTGATGACAAAATATGCTAATGGTGGTGGTTGCTGCTGCCCCAAAGCAAAGCACTTAAAGGAAGAATCTGGATGAAAATGTAGAACTTAAGTAGGGAAGGCTACGATTCTTATCCTTCAAAAAAAAAAAAAATATATCTTTTTTATTTTTTATTTTTGCTGGTTTTCATCAGGTCAGAAGCTCACCTGAAACAAATGCAAATCTAACCTTCAACTCTGAGCAAACATGAGCCCAGTAACAATTTGTGAATAAATCTCACCCATATATTTGTCAGGAAATTATATTAGGGTGGAACTGTTTTAGGGTTTTTTGAAGTATCATAACCATAGTGACATAAGCATCTGAAAACAAATTCAAAACCAGAAATGAAATATTGAATAAAAATGAAAAATTCCTTTAACACAATTCCAACATTTATTCATTACTTTTTAATATATATTTCCATACGATGTTAGGACAAATCAGTGGAAGACATTCACCATTGCTCTGGTTTGGTTTGGTGAGTTTTTTGGTAGCATGGGAAGGGCCCCAGGAGTGGCTCCAGTAAGCTGAGAAGCTCCCCCTGCTCCAAAACCAGCAAAGGAGCCATTAAGGGGACAATAGATGTGCCTCTGCAATAACATACGAAAGAACTGAGATAAGACCTGAGCAGAGCGAATACTCAGAGGAGAGGAGCTGAGTTGGAGCATAGACTGGTGCTGGTAGTTAATGAGGAAGAAGGTGCTTAAGCAGAAGTTTCCCTGCAACCCATGGCGAGATGGCAGCTGTCCGCTGATTTCTTGGAGGAACGTGGTGGAACATTCCCTGAAGGGACCAGGAGGGGTGAACTTGACCAGTGGAGTTGGATTTTGTGGCCAGTGGACTCTGATTTGCTGCCTGTGGACTCTTGATTATGCAGCTTCAGAAGAACCCAGTGCAAGGGGAGTTGGCTGTTCCCGAAGCAGCCCATGACTCTGAGGGAACCCCTCACTGAAGCAGCTCCGGATCTCATGGGAAGGACTTATGAAGGTGGGAGACTCAATCCCATGGGAGGGACCCCATGGGGAAGCAGGGAAGGACTGTAAGGAATCCTTCTTCCTGAGGAGGATGATGTGACAAGAACCCCCAGCCTGTGAAGTGACTCTAAACCCCATCCTCTGTCCCCCTGTGCCGCTGGGGGGAAGGAGGGAGAGAAACCAAGAACAAAGTGATTTGGGCCCAGGAAGAAGGGAGGGGTGGGGTAATATATGCAAGCCCTGCTCTGTGTGTGTCTGTGTCCTGTGTGCATTTGATTAGTGTGAAATTAAATTTCCATTTTTCCCCAAGTTGAGTCTGTTTTGCCCGGGACCTTAATCGGTGAAGAACCCTCCTTGTCCTTTGTCTTGGACCATGAGCTTTGTCCTCCTCATCTCAGAGTGTGTGTGAGGGGGGGAAGTTGAGTGAGCAGCCACGAGGCTGTTCCTTTGTTGTCGTGTTGGGTGCAAACCACAACAGCCATATGACATATAATTTTGAAAACAGAGTTTTTTCAGGATTTCTCATTTCATAGGATGTTGCAGAAACAAATTTTTGTTCCAAGCCTAAAAAAAACCAAACTAAACCAAAACAAAATAACAATTTCCTATTTTTCAATTAATTGGAAAACTATTTCAATGTCTCAAATATTTCCATGTCTTCTTTGTATGCTTATACACAAATCCATGTGCAACTGAAAATATTTTTCAGTCTGAAAAAGTCTTGAAAAAACTGAGGACCAGGATGTGGATATGATGAACATTTAACAAAAGCAGTCACGGAAGCTGAAATATAAATAACTACTGTCTCCTTAGAACTAATATTTAGTTCAAGATTTATACTAAAATTTGTATTTGACGTAATTGTGCAGTGAGTATGGTCTGAGCAGACAAAGAAAAGAAATCCTGTAATCTTCTATTTTAAAACCATGAAAAATCTGGAAAGCAGTACTTTTTCCCAGTCCAGAGCACTGATGTTTATTGTCCTATTTTATTCTATTCCTCAGCTGGGAGGAGATGACTCAGCACCAACACGCAGCCTGTCCTTTCTGTCTGGTGCAAACATGCCTCTTCAGACACCTGGAAGCAATGGGTCCCTGTAAAGGTTTATGCCATCAGAGAAAGGGCAAGAGGAACCTCTGTGAGGCTAGAAAGGATCTTTCATCTCTCTACACAGCCTGGGTGGCAAAATCCCCGCACCCCTGATCCAGGAGCACAGCTCTGTATATTGATTAGCACAATACAATTTTCCACCCACGTGGTTATTGATGGATAATAAACAGCTCAAGCACCCACAAACAGCATTTTTCTTAGTGAGCACCAGCCTTTAATCTATTAAATAACAAGAAGGCCTCTAAGAAGTGCCATTAATTGCAAAAGTTATTGCACTTTCAAGATATTTCACTGAAAACGCCCACACAAAGCCATTAGATGACGGATGCTGCTATGTCTTAATCAGGAAGTTTCATCAGGGTCACTGAGCCCCTCACAGGCATTGGCTGGTGTGGAGAAGTCCTGTGGAAGAGCCATCCATTCCCCAGGTCCCTCCTTGTTTACCAACCCGGATTGACTATTGTGTGGTCTTCAAGAGCGAGAGAGAAAACGAGAACTACCTTAAAAGGAGCATGGAGAACAAAGCACAAAATAAAATTATCTGAAACTGTCTTCCAGTAAGCTCTGTTTGCTGGCCAAAAAGGCCCAAATCACAGAATCACAGAGTTGTCAGAGTTGGAAGGGACCTCTATAGATCACCCAGCCCAACAGCCCTGCTGAAGCAGGATTCCCTAGAGCACATTACTCAGTGAAGCACCCAGACCGGTCTTGAATATCTCTAGAGAATGAGAATCCACAACCTCCCTGGGCAGTCTGTTCCAGTGCTCTGTCACCCTCATAGTAAAGAAAATTTTCCTCATGTTTAGATGGAACTTTCTGTGTTCCAGCCCATGCTGATTTCCCCTTGTCCTGTCAGCAGGCTCTACTGAAAAGAGTCTGGCTCCATCCTCCTTACACTCACCCTTTAGATATTTATAGACATTGATAAGGTCTCCTCTCGGCCTTCTCCTCTCTAGGCTAAACAGTCTTGGCTCTCTCAGCCTTTTCTCTTAAGAGACATTCTCCTGTCCTCCAATCATCTTTGTGCTTTCCACTGGACTCTCTCCAGTAGTTTCTCTCTCTCTCTTGCAAATATAGCCCACCTTCCAAGGGAGGTAGGAGGAAACATGCAGTATCTAGTTTTCACTGCTTCATTTAAGTTTACTGTTGTTTCATGTGAAAAATGCAAAGGTACTGAAACACAGAGCAAATTCACCTGATTTTAAGACAAGTGGGTAAAAAAATCCAGAGAGATATAACATTAATGGTCAGGAAAAAACAAATAAAGGTTTCTTTTCCTGGTTGTTTTTCTTACTAATAAACAAGTTATTTTAAGTAGTCCCAGTTGTGTTCTGTAGTGCAAAACAACTTCCATCCTGGCTTTATCACATTGCTCATACTAAAATAGTAATGGGCAAAGCAGAAAGGAAAGGTGATTAACTCCAGGTCACTAGTCCACAACATGGGGAAAAATACTGTCAGTCGAAGTCAGTAATACTGAACAGGTCTCACTTCCCCTGTGCCCACACTTCTGACATAAGAAACAAACAGTCCAGAAGTTTCAGTAAGAATTATAGTACAGAAAGACAGGAAAACATACCCATATTTTTGCCATAAGGACAGAGAGACAGCCATAGAAAATTACAGAGAAACATATTCTGCTTAAAGGAGCTAAGAACTTACATGGTAGCTGAGCAAGGACTTCAAGTGTGCAACTATTGGGTGCAGGTTCCTTGTGTAGTAACAGGACCAGTGGAGGACTCAGTAGAGGACTGGTAAAACATCCCTAGTGCATAAATACCTTGCAACTGCATTGCTAGAGCTGCCTCTGCCTGCTAAATTCTGATGAGGGAGGCTCTCGGTTCATGGAGAGGCTTTGCTGGGATTCAAAAAATCATAAACAAATATTCCTCTGCTTGTCTGGCCTGAGGCAATGCATGTTCTCTGAGCAAACCTGCCAGCTGGGCTCTCCTGCCTACACTACCAACAGAGCAGTACATCCCACCTCTAGCAGTCCTAACCCATGGCCACGGCACTTGGGCAGAGCATGCCAGCCTGCTTCTGGCTGAACTTTTTCCCCTTTTCAAGAACTACTTGAACTAGTCTGGACCAAAAGAATGACTCCTTACCCACTGCATACCTAGTGTTAGAATATTCAGCTGGAGCAGCAGATACCCATGGACGCCTAGATATTAACTGGGCCAGCTACTACCTCCGATTTTCTCCCTTTTTTGTCAGTGCTCCAACCACAAGGTTAGGTGGTCATTCTGTTTAGCCAGATAAGCAAGAGAGTTTTAGCTGGATCAGTCACTCAGATTCAGGAAGAACCTGGATGCTTGAATCTTCTTGGCTATGAGAGTCAGGGATGTGAACCAATGTTTTCTAGAACTAGACAGCCATTCTTGTGCCACTAAATATAGCTTCAAGTCTGAGGAACAGGCAACAAGCTGAGGTAAAATGGCATCTAGGAATACGAAGTAGAAGAAAGTGTTCAACTTTATTAAACTCTCTTTTTTCCTCCCCACTTCCAGTTAACAAAAAAAAAAAAAAAAAGCAGCTCCTTCTCAGCAAGCCAGCTTTCAGGCCTTTCTCTCCAAGGCACCCAGCTCCTCATGTGGCTCTGAGTTTATTAATGAAGTAGATGGATGTTTTGAAGGTCTGCTTATGAACAAATTCCCAGAAGGTTCATTTCTATCCATGACATATATTGAGAGCAATTCAAACTCAACAGAATAACTACATCAGTAACCTAGAAAAAAGTTATGCTTTCTTTCAGACCTCCAAGAAGGCAGTATATTCCTCATGACACAGTCATTGTTACAAATGTGTCTGCCACTGAAGATGACTGTTGCCTGCTGTTTAATCAGAGGGAAATACATTGCAATGATTAATTATTATTATGGAGGAGTTTCACAGGCAACCTTCTTAGCTGGGGACCCCAGACTGCCACCCAGGATTCTCTACCACCTTATCAATACTTCAGGCCCTTCAATCAGGATCCAAAGGGGTTTCTTCTCTCCAGCCTTAGGAGAGGGATGTTTCATGTGCAATACTGTAACCTGATTTGCCAGCTGACCGCAAACAAAAAATAGGCTAATATGAATTACGCACAGAAACAGACGTGGTAGCTGAGATGCTGAATCAACTCAGGTTTCATCAGTCAGGACAATTTTTTAAATTAAAATTGAGCTCTTGATCTCACACAAACCTCCCCGGTCCTGCCACACTTCCTCTGCCCTCTCCTCCCATCCCTCAGCTTTCACCTTGGGGAAAGACCTAGTGGCAACCCTGTGCTGAGTGGCACAAACTTCTGGAGCCATGGAGATGGCAGGAGTGATGCCATTCACTGTGTAAGAGGCTTCATTTGACCGTGAACTTGCTTCTTTGCTCTGTATAACCTTTGGGACTGTCCTATATAATCTAAGTGAAAAGACAGGGAAACTGGACAGAATAATCCATTTCCTGTGCAGAAATCATAGAGTCATAGAATGGTTTGGGTTGGAAGGGATCTTAAAGATGATGTAGTTCCAACCTCCCCTGCTATGGGCAGGGACACCTTCCACCAAACTAGGCTCAAAGCTCCATCTAACCTGGTCTTGAACACTTCCAGGGAGGGGGCCTCCTTTCCAGGGATGGGGCCTCCAACCATCACTGATACTGCTGACATTCATTATTAGTGTTCTCATGTAGCCATTTATAACTCTATTCAGCAGTGATGTGGTCTGATACTAATTTGCCTCCATCAGTCACTTATCTGTCTTTATCATAGCAATTTGCTACTCTTTATTAAGTATAACTTGTGAACATACATGCAAACAAGAATCTACATTTATTTTTCTGTCATGTCTCTAGAACTAAGACTGCTACTTAGCAAATCTCCAAGGGAGAAAACTGTCATGTAAACCCAGGGCCTGCATGCCTTTAAGTAGGGAAAAAGTACCAGACAGTAAGTTCAGATTCTCTTCTCAAAATCCTGTCATTTGATCCCAGATGACAAGGAACAGACTGTTTCAGTGTTGTAATGAAAAATACATATTTGAGTCAAACAAAGTTATTTGTCTAAAGTTTCTCAAAAATCATACCTTGGAAAGAAGAAAACCAAAGTTTTAAAATGAATATTTCAAATATTTTCATGAAAATATCAAAAGAAAGCATTTTTGAAAAATCACCTGAATCATATTCTAGTAATTGGAAAATTTAATTAAAGGAATGAAAAAAACCAGCAAATTTTGTTTCATTTAAATAGACTTTGACATGATGTCTGTTGAGTCTAGATGTCTAGTGTTTGACCTAATAGTTTTTATTATTAACATTCAAAGTAACTTATGAGGCAGAAAAAGTAAGTGCAAAACTTTATATAGCAAAGACCAATATGATCACCTACTCTGACCTTTTTGCATAAGACAGACCTTGGGATAACACCATGTGTGTCAGTAATTCTTGCAGTAAGTTCAGAAATTCCACTTGAATTGAAAGTAATTTTATAGAAAAACTTTCTGCTGAATCTTGAGACAGTTTAAAAATAATCCTGGTTTAATGACAGCAATTGCTGGCAGATACAATCCATTCCAAAGGTGCTTTAGTGATTGATCATCCTTATCTTAAACATTTGCCATTGATTCCTGAATTTGAGTAGCTTCAGCTCCCAGCCATGAGAGCCTTTTCACAGGTTTCTGTGCCTTCAGAAGGTTAAAATATTATCTCCTAGTAAATCTGCTGCTCTTACAGGCACTTATCTACTGTGAACAGGCATCATTTACCTTTCAAGATAAACTAAAAGAACTAAATGTCTTGAGTTTTTGTAATAAAAAATATTTTCCAGGACTCCAGTATTTCTTGTAGCTCTTTTCTGGACATTTCAGTTTGCCAGTATGCCTTTTAAAATATGAAATAGATCTGGTTGCAAATATGGTTTTATTTGAAACACCTTTTCTCCATGAAAGCCAAAGCTTTCCATGGAAAAATATTGATTTACAAGGTATTTCTGATCTGCCTCAGAATTAGACCAACAATGAAAATATTTTCCAAGGATATGTCTGACACATGTTCAAGTCATCCCAGTTCAAAGCAGAGATCTTAAACCTTTAACTCCCATAACCCAAGGGATTGACCTAATCCCTGCAACAGCAGTGCTCCACATTGATTGTCTCCAGCTGTAGTTAATTGTTTTATAACTCACTGAAGTTCTGTGGACGCAGACTAAGAAAACAGTAGTTTGTACTGTGTTGCAATACTCTTCAGGTACCATTTCTGGCATGAAAATCCCAGGTTCAAACTCTTGATTCGAACCCATCAAAGCAGACACTGGCAAAGCCTGAGCCATGACCTGGTAGGAGGCATCACTATCCTGGATGTCCTTTTGAGGGACTGCCCAAAAGGGGAAACATGCCCAGGAAACATTCCTGCAGGATGAGAGCTTTGCAGTGGCAGGGAAAGGAGGTGGCTGTGACTTGGGACCGTCAAGGAGGTTTGAGTGCATCAGGTGCCAAGATGTACCCAGGCTCCAGTGCCCTCGGTGGGACACTAAATCCAGCCACTTGAATTTATGTCCACCATGGCTCAGAGGAGAGCTACTACTAGTTAACACAAGCTAGCTTGATTTCCTTTGTGTTATCTAGCTTTCACATGACAAAAATCAAACCATTGTGGTTTGCAGGGCTAAAAACAATGGCTATGCCTTGAAGCTCCCTGCAAAACAGAACTCCTGCTTTTCAGATAATCTTGTTTTAAATACAAAAAATGTCTATAGTTTCACTATCTATAGTGGTAACAGCACCTCTGCTTCTGATTGATCTTTATTTACACCATTGAGGACTGCATAGACTCTTTTCTTGCTACTATATCATCCTTAGAGCTCATGTTGCAATTATTATCCACTCTGATGCTTCAGTCCTTCATCTCAATTAGTCTTGTTAAAATACAGACTTCATCTTATATAAATATGGCCTAAAATTGTCATTCCTAGATGAACAACCCTGCATTTAGCTGTATTAAAAAAAGATGTATGTTGTTCAGCTGAGGCCCCTATGCTGTCATCAACATAAAGCTTTGGAAATTTTCCCATACATCTCATCCTTGCAGCTGGAGACAAGTCTTGCACTGAAGATATGACTGAGA
>NW_009952404.1:1216566-1243220 GCF_000747805.2 Chaetura pelagica
TTGTTATTATTTGCATATGGAAAGGCAACTCTGAAAACTGCAATGGAAACATCACCTACCAGCTACCTTTCCTATCCAGGAAAACCAGGCCTCTGAAAACTGTGGAGAATTCCACACCTTTTAGAGTCCTGTCTCACTCTGCAAATTGGCATTAATACTTTTCATCTCTTCTGCTACTTCAGTCCCTCATACAGGCAATCAGTTCTGAAAGCCAGTTATGCCCTTTTCCCTCTCTCTACGACAAGAAATTAAAAGCAGTCCAGACAGGAGATTTTATATGTCCCTGTGGGAGTCTCTCTTTGTTTATCCAAAATACAGATATAATAGACATGATTACTGGTCCTCAGGCAAAGAGAAAGAAAGACAAAGAAAGAATGTGTGCTTAAAGGCACCCAGCTTTACAGTTTAACTAGGTCCTGCACAGCTCTTCCAGGTAATGTTCAGCTGAATTGTTGCATCTCCAAGAACACATGGGAGCCAGGCAATTGTTTTAGCAGTGTGGCATTTAATGTTGGGGGAGGGGCGGGTTTATGACTATCCAGCTTGTGTTGTGCATTTTTTGTACATGTTCCAGCCTTCTAATACAGAACAACATTTCCAGAAGAAGGGTAGGAACTAGTGAAGTGACTGTCTCTGTCCCAGGCAATATGGATATACAAAAGAGTCTTTTCTGTTTGGCCAGTACTTTATGAAACTCTTCTCCTAACTCCCTCTGTACAAAGACTCCCTCTGTCTTCAAAGACATACGTGAGCATTCTTGTAGGACTCCACCTTACACATGTTAGTTTGATTGTGGGGATTATCTTTTCAATATACTCACATATAGTAGATCATTCATACTTCATTATAGATCATACAATCACAGAAGTGTTTAGAGTGGATGGGACTTTAAAGATCACCTAGTTCCAGCCCCCCCTGCCATGGGCAGGGATACTTCCAACTACAGGTTATTCATCATCAGCTTGAGTGGACTCCCCTCATCAGTGTCTGGTTTTGACTCTATCTCTTTATTAACACAAGTGATTTATTCATCTCAATATTTTTCCCAGAACAACTAATTCCATCTTCTGTAGAGAGCCATCCATGAAGCCTTTAGTGTGCTGCAGTGGCTCCAGAACTACCCCTACATTTCAGAAAACAGTAACTTCCTGTCTTTATTTTATTAGTAGCCCCTCAAAAAGTTGTTCTTGGAAATTTAGCCTCCTATAAAGCTCATTCCTACCAACAAGTAATAAGCTTTTTTTTCTCCTCTACCTTTCATTCATCTCCCCAAAGCAAATGGACTTCCAGGGCACACAGAGTACAGCCTGAAGGAGCAGACTCTATTCTTGCATGGAAAAGCATAGTTTGGGTAAACAAAACAGTAAGTTCAATATATGTAAGTGTTACAACTGCAAATTACTCCAGGCTCCTCCAGTCTCTCCTGGTAAAACAGTTCCACTTCCACTGATCCTGGTGAGGTATACAGTCAAATTTTCAAAGTGATGATGTTTGGGAAAAAAAATAAAATATCCTACCATTAAAAAAATCATATCCAAAACTGCTCAACATTCTTACCCTTTTACCTCTTTATATAACCTTTAGCTGCAACCCTTTAATTGCAGGTTTAAAGAGTCATCAGTGTGCCCAGATGTCCAAGAAAGCAAACAACATCTTGGCCTGTATCAGGAATAACATGGTCAGCTGGAGTAAGGAAGAGATCATGTACTTGGCACTGGTGAGGCTGCACCTCAAGTACTGTGTGCAGTTCTGGGCCCCGCATTATAAGAAAGACTTTGAGGTGCTGGAGCAAGTCCAGAGGAGAGCTACCAAGCTGGTGAGAGGTCTAGAGAACAAGTCTTAGAAGGAGAGGTTGAGGGAACTGGGGTTGTTTAGTCTGAAGAAGAGAAGGCTGAGGGGAGACCTCATTGCCCTCTACAACCACCTGAAAGGAGGCTGTAGTGAGATGGATGTTGGCCTCTTCTCCCAAGTAAATAACAACAGGACCAGTGGAAATGGCCTGAGTTGCAGCAGGGGAGGTTTAGATTGGATATTAGGAAAAATTTCTATACTTATAGAGTAGTCAGCCACTGGAAAAGCCTGCCCAGGGAGACGACTGAGTCATCATCCCAGGAAGTATTTGGGAAATGCATAGATGTGGCACATCAGGGCATGCTCCAGTGGCCCACATTGTGGAGCTTTTTATGGCTGATCTTGGTGGCTTGCTGTGTTTTGTTTGAAGTTTTTGGGATTTTTGTTGTTGTTTTTGGATTGGTTTGGGGTTTTGTTTGTTTGTTTGGGGTTTTTTTGTTCTTTTGTTAGTTGTTTGGTTTTGTTGTTGTTGGTTTTTTGTGTGTTGATGGTTGGACTCATGATTTCAGAGGTCCTTTCCAACCATGATGATGTTGTGATTCTGTGATTCTATAATGAAAGCTCAGTCTGAGGATTTTTTAAGTTTCTAAATACAAGACAATAAAATTCCCAGGGAATGCAGGCAGCTTTTGTGAAAGCAATGTGTAAGGGAGGGAGTTCACACACCCATAAAATTGCATATCACCAGGAAGATTCTCATTAACTGTAATTGAATGTTTTAAGTGGTCTAATATTTCTTGGTCTCACAAGCCACTACATGTGCAAAAAAAAACACAGAGAGCTGTAACTTCCCTGCCCTGATGGCCAAAGAGAGGGCCTTTGATACAGTGCCTGTGAAAGACACCTAGATAGTTCATGTCAAGCGAGTAGCTCTCTTGTCACCTGCTTTCCAAACCTGCCTCTGAGCCTCCAGGCCCAGCAGCCAAGTGACACAGACTGTGGATGCTGTCACAGAGTTACACAGGCATGACATCATTTCACATTATGAAAAAACCACTGTTATAGCAGATTAGCATAAACTCCTTTCCTTTTCTGAAGTTGGGAATTTCTTGATCACCATAAGCTGCAACCTCATTAAAATATCACAAGGAAGAGCATATTTCTGACATTTCCAGTACTTTTGGTCTTTTAATTCATTCATTCTCACCGCGAGCAGTCATCAAGCGTGTGGGAAGACAACTCCTGTTAACCAGAAGCAGCCTTCAAGGACAAACCACTCTGATCCAGGCTCTTGAGGAAGGGAGAGAGGCAATCCCCAAATGAAGTAAATCTTCAAAGGGTAGCATGAAGACTATTCTGGGTGAAAAGCGAAGTGTGTGCCCCTTCAAGTTTTAACACATCCTTTTTTTCCTTTATTTTTGGTTTCTAAACCAGACAATAATATAAACTTAAGTGTTGGTGTTATTTTATTGGGTTTGGGTGGTTTTGTTCTTTTTTGTTATTTTTTTTTTTTACTGAGGTACTGTTTTTGGACTCATTTGGGAAACATTTTACAATCAAAATTGGTATTGATGATGCTGCAGAAAATGAACACTCTATGATATGAGTTAGCGTCAATAAAAAACATACTGGCAACCCTGGGAAAGGTGAGAGGCAGCAGAACAGTTGAAACAGTGAGACAGAGTTGCTAGCTTACCGGTTGTTACAGTGGCTGTGGAGAAAGGCAATGAAAGAGCATTTTAATATCTTCAGCTGAAATGAACCAAAGAACTCCTGCTTACTTCAGACAGTTTGTTTCAAGATTTCACAAAACAAAACAAAACAAAACAAACAAAAAAACCAAAAAAACACAGGTGGTGACTTAGGTAGAAATGAGATGGATTTTTAGTAGGAACATGAATGCAGCTCTCTCCATTTAAAGTAAGTTTTGGTTGCTGTTTCTAAGAATTATATAAATTATTGAACAGACTGAGCTAAGGATGGAGGTGGAAACTAGCCTGGTGGTAGTTCATTTCCATCAGCAATTCTGTCCTTATCACTAGAATATGTGCAACTAGATTAATATAAACAGGAATTGCATTTTGAGAAAATACCTGAAGCTTTATCATTTGTTTTCTTTCTGCACTGGATTAAAGACTGGACCTCTCTGAGATATTTGGTAGAATCAGACAGATTATGTTCGGAGAGCAGCGCAGAATGGAGAGCATCCAAGTTCAGGTCACTACTGCTTTGGAATTTACTCTGTCCCAAGCACAAGCCCCCCACAGCAAGCTATAATATCATTCTCCATGGGGTTATCCATTTGGCAGTGCTGCACATTCCTTGCACATGCAACAAGTAAGTTTTGAGTAAAAGAGGTCATGAACCAGACAGGTTCTGTCGCTCTCAAATGTTGACATTATCCGAAAATCAAGAGTTCGAGTAACCCACTGCAAGTAACTGTAAGGGATTAAAACATTTCTTGTTTGAAACTGCAATGCAATGACTAAATAAGTAAATAACATTTCATACATATCCTGCCACACAGACATACAAAGGGTATGCAGCCAACGATTACACTGAAAAGTACATATGACATAATAGACTATACAAAGCAAATGTAAATACTACTTCTAAAGAACTTAACTTACTAAGGCAGAAACCTTACTGAAGGTTTACTAAATTCATGAGCTAAAATATCAATAGATGAGAATCCCCACCTGAACACAGGCTTAATAGGAGAGCAACTTCTTCATGATGGCCTTTCTCTTTTAATTATTTGCATAAAGTTATCTCGGTACATACTTTAGATGACGTGGTCAAATATTACGAGACTGTTTTATCTCAATCCAAATAAGTTATAAAATAAGTTTATCAGCTGCTTTGTGATCAGACCAAGCTCCTCTTTCCTGTGCCTCTAAAGATTCCCAGATATCTAACTTTCGAATATACTAATGTAGGTTAAACTGGCATGAGCTGCCTCTATTGTTATTCATTTATGCAAAACTACCATCTTTATTTTTATCTTGTTCCACCCTTAGGGATTTCTATATACTATTTCCTACACTGTCTTTTGCAAATATTACACTTAGACTTTTCAAAAAACTTATGATTAAATGAAAGCTTTAATAACGCATAAACACTTTAAACAGAAGCCCATTCAGTCTGATGTGCCATCCTGGCAAATTTGCAGTATACTTTAAAAAAAAATAAAAATAAAATTATCTCTGTTATGGGAGGAATATTTTGAATAACATTTATTCCTAGAAATATGCAAATGATAAAAATAGCACTCTCTTTTCTACTCTAATGAGGCTTTGAATTTTTAAGTAAAAGAAAGACACAGAAAGAAATAGCACAAACTTTTAAAAAGACATTACTAACTTAATGAATGCTTCTAAACCAGCAGCTAGGACGTTTCACTTTGAATTAGTTAGCACGTGTTCCCTCCAGGATGCCTTAGGGCTTTTATTGACCTGAATACGCAAAGAACAAAACTGGTTGCCTCCAAGTTACCCAAAAAACATTTCATGGGCAACCTGTGATTTTGCTCTACATGCAGAGTGTACCATTTCATTAATTGGGTATGGAAATTTATGCATATTCAAATCCCAAATAGCCAACAGGCTTTGGCAGGCATTTCTTTGGCCCTTTCCATTGAGCAATCATGAAAATTTTAGAAGCTCAGTTTTGCATAAGAAGTCAGCTCTTTATTGATTAATGAACTGATACTTAATTGCCAAGGTACACATGTTCCTCTGAAGAGAACATGCCCTTACATCACAGGTTAGATGTGTTGTTAATTCAGTGCAAGGGCAGAAAAGAGTCCAACTTCCAGTTTCCTGCAGCATACAGAACATTTTCCTAAAAAAGTTAATTTCTTCCCTCTGTTTTACACTCAACTTGCACTCAAGTCTATATTAGGTAGAAGTAATTACTGCCATGTCTAAACAGCGTTCTTTTTGAACTGCTGTAAACAAATGATGCCTCAAGGAAAAAACACTAAGCCCAAAGAGACAGATTTTACTGGCATGGGAGCATGAGATTGTTAATCCCAACTTTGTGCTTTGTGTCCCACATTGGTCACAAAAAAGGACTGTTGTGTGCTAACCCCAGTTGCCAGCTCAGCCCCACACTGCCACTTGCTCACTCCCTCAGTGGAATGGGGGAGAGAATCTGAAGGGTAAAAATGAGGTAACTTTGAGTTGAAATAAAGGCAGATTAATAAGTGAAGCAAAGCTGCACAAGCAAGCACAGCAGAAGTAATTTGCTGCCTCCCATCAGCAGGCAGGTATTCAACCACCTCCAGGAAAACAAGGTTCCATCACATGCAACCATGTGACGAGCACCATCATTCCAAGTGTCCCCCTTCATCTTCTTTCCCCCAGATTTTATTGCTTAGCACAACATCACACATATGGAATATTGCTTTGTTCTGTTAAAGTCAACTTTACCATCTGTGTTCCCTGTAAACTTCTTGTGCACCCCCAGTCTGCTCACTGGCAGGGCAGCAGGAGAAGCAGACAAGGCTTTGACACAGTCCCTGTGTTCTCAACACTGTTTTCATCATGAATCCAAAACTTTGCATGATGCAAACAGCTATGAAGAAAATTAACTTCCTCTGAACATTTTAAGCCGACTAATTTATTTGGAACACAGAGGAAAAGAAACTTGGATTCAAAGGTTTGATTTTATGTTCTAGATGCCAGAACATAAACTTGGTGCCTGATTTTGTCTCATCTCACATTTTCTCTGTACACTGTGAGAAGGAGATTGAGAACCTGAGATTGTAAATATGAACTGTTTTCCCTTTGGAAATGCAGGCATGCCTTAGGAAAGCATTGCAAAGATATGGTTTTCTGAAGCCGAGCCCCATGCAGGTTTAAGCTGCTCAAACCACCCTCCACAATTCCTACATCTCAGCCCTCTCCATTTTCAGCTGCCCCAGAACAAGCAAGAGAATGCTGGAAGGGCTGGGCTGGCTGCTTACACTTCAACCCATCTACTCTCACAACACTGAAGCTGATATAGTGATTCCCTCACAGGTTTTAACGAGGAAGGTTGAAACAACCTCTACCACCTTCTCCCTACCTTTTTTTTTTTTTTTTTTTTTTTTTTTTTGTACTTGAGCAAACTATCTCTTTTTGACAAAAAAAAATACAAAAAACAAATATTGTATGTTTACACAGACTGGAGATGACTGATAACAACTATAAAGTTCAGGGGATTAACTTTTTCCTGTGATATCAGGGAGAAATTAAATATTTTTCCTCACATGTTGAGTTACCAATTCAATGCAGTCACCTCCTTCTACTTATGCCCAGTCTTCTAATATTTTTACAAGGTGTCACACAAAACAAATATTAGCCTTAGGCAACATAGGTGAGCAAAATGAAGTTTAGTGAAATAAATGCATGAGTCTCACAGAATTGATCATAGCCTATTACAGGATCCAGCTAAATCTAATGAAACCTCAAGAGGAATCTAGAAAAACAATCATCATGCATTACCCTCTGGATAGTCTCCGAAGTGTGAGAGTAACAGAGAAGACACTTGAAAAGAAAATAAAAGATCTCTTATAAACTGAGTGTGCTACATGTTATGAAGCAAGTAGGATTATTTTTTTCCCGTCAAATGCAGGAAGGATGGGTAACAGATTTTTCCTAATAAACAACCCTGGTCCTGAAGCAAGTGACATAATGACAGCTACACTTGTCTCAGGGAAGGCATGTGCCATGAGGGAAAAAAGAAAGAGATCCAAAAGTCCTAGCTTGTTCCCACCTGTCTTCTACATTCCTGGAGATCATAAATTACAAGAATCTGCTGGGTCCCTTCGTAACTATTCTGCTTTCTTTAGGGAATTGCCAAGTCCATATAATGCCATAAACCCCTTTTTAATACCCTGTCAAGGTTAATAAATTGGCTCTAATACTGACGTGATGAATGTATAAGGTTAATGCTTAGCTAAATTCTCTTTCCTGTGTGGATATTAAGTTCTGAAGGTGAGAAAGTAATAATCTTTTGTACATTTGTGGTTACAGTGGAACAGAAAAACATCTTCCATGCACTTGGAGGTATGTGCACATGTGCCAATAAATATTGTGCATGCATGCACATATGTGGACACAGGCTGATGCCTCGGCAAGCATGTGAGTGTGAGCCTCTTTTTGTGTCTTAGTTTTCCAGCAGAATCTCTGGTGGCATCTGATAGTTTATTTATTTGTTGTGCACTAAAACTTTCAGTCATACACAATCCGTCAGGGTGTCCCATGGACCTGTCTGGGTTTTGTTTTATTTGCAGGCAAACAGCTGATGCCCATAGGAATGTTGCAAGGAAAAGTGAGAGCTTGTTTCTATTGTCAGTTTATCTGCAATAAAAATGCTTTCACTGCCTCACCAGAGAAATAAAACTGGAACTTGTAGCTACTCTATAGGTTATTCTGAAACACTGAAAAATGAACTGTATGCATTCTTGCCTACTTCAGAGAACTTCAACTTCCTGGACACATGTAGGAAACAATAAGGTGAAATTATTTAAATACTATCAATATTTTCGAAGTTCATCTTCACCTTCCTGGTCTTCTTGCATCACCTCTGAATTACGTCAACTCCCCATCAATTTAGAGAAGTTTCTCAATGCAGAAACTAAAGATGAGCAAGGAACACTCCATTAGGATACAAGGAGGATGACATTTGAGAAATATCTTTGACTTGTTACAGTGATGCAGTATGGCTGTTTCAGGGAGTAGTTTTCCAAATACAGGGATAAACAGATGTCTTTTAAGGTGTGTGACACATCCCTCAGTAACTGTTCAGTGCACATTCCAGTGTAATGATATGCCACAATGCCTTGTAGAACATCAGAATCAGTGAGCACAAAAATTGTGCCAAGATTAATTAAGATAATTTATGAAATCAGAAAGTTGAAGTTAATGCAGAGATTAATTTAAACTAGAGTCCTAAAACCAGTTAGATTTATAAAGAAGATGAATAGGTGGGTTTTGCTCCCTCTTTCTGTTGCAGTTTCTTGCTTTTCCTTTTCTGTGCCTAAATTAAAATGTAGTTCATATCACTGAAAAATATAATTGTTCAACAAAATACTCTCAATATTATCTTAACTTTCTTGTTAATTCAAATCCTTCACCTTTTGGGAAGGAGGAAAGGTTGTAGGTGGGTGAAAAAACCCCAACTAATATATGTGGACACCAATTCTGATGAAGCATTTTGAGATGGAAATATTCACAACAAATTTTTGCTTTTCTCCAGAATAATGAATATTTGAAAAACAAACAAAACAGAAACCTGACAATATTTTTTAACAAAAGTAAATCTTCCAGCTCCTTGAGAAAGGTCATCTGTGCAGGTAAAAATAGCATAATGTGAATATGTGTCCTGCTTTCTTTTCACTAAAGGAGACATTACATAAAACAGCATCATCATTGTTTTAGTCATAGCATTTTTCACTTTGAGATTTCAGAACATTGACAGTATTTCTTTTTCCACAGGGCTCATGCTCAAGCACTTTCTGAATAAGCAAAAATAATTCCTGCTATGTATATTCATTTATAACAACAACAGTCTAATTACATTAGTCATAAGAGCCTATAAATTAACAAGGAATCTATGCTTTCATTGCAATCATTCTTCAAACAAAAATACTACAAACATTCAAGAGAACTGACCCAGGCAGAAGTGTGGGGTATAGGAAAAACAGAAGAATTTAACAGAATTAATCTGAGTTCTCAAACTTGAAAACCCAGTCTTAGACCATCCTGGATCCACTTTGCAGCATTTTAAAAACAAAAACCTTCCTTGCAGTCTGCATAAGCATTCATGTATCAGAAAAGGGGCTACGTGTGTCTTTGCTCACAGCCAGAGCAATGAAAACCTTGTAATATCTCTTCTCAAACTACAGCAGGTGAAGGTGCAGGACCAGCACTATGGATTTTGTACCATTTCAGTTTGTTGCTGGTGTCAGAAAGATAATTTGAAGCTACTTAATTCTTCATTTCTCTTCCTAGCCTTTGTTCTGCTTGCAGCCCAGCCACTACTTCCCTTAACCAGTTGCTTTATTTAAAGCGTCAAGGAGTAAAGTGTTTCTCCAAAGCTGAAATAGCAGTGAAAATATTCTCCCATCCTTTAAATGTGTTGCTATTTGTTCTTGTGATTTGCTCATTTGGGAGCTGCCAAGGCTTCCAGCATAGTGAGCATCAAGAGGCATCTGTCACCTTATATACCTAACAGGCTGGGATAGCTCTTTCCTACAGCTTTCTGGCTCTCTCATCCACTCTTTTGACTTGCAGCTAAACAGCTGCATGAGGAAATAAAGACAAATGTTTTCCTACTTTTTCCCCACAACGCAGCAATTAGCATTTCTTTTTAGTTCACAGTTCCTAAGGAAAAAAAAAAAAAAAAAAAAAAAGAGTTAAGACAAAGCCAGTAATCAATGAAACCTTCTTGAACAAAATTAAGTGATTGATTCTTCAGTAAGAAGTGCCTCACAGATACACCCATAAATAATCCCAGGGAACCACTGTGACAGTGGTAGTCTAGTCAAAAACACCACACAGGTCACATGACTTTCAAGAATGAATTATTTCTGTTTGGACAAGTGTCTCCTCTATGGAAGAATGACCATTTTTAATGTCACAGTTTTGGAGAATGAAGAATCCATCATAATTAGGTAGGAATTCTTCCAGGCTTAACTACATCCATGGTTTAAAATGTTCTTCACATTTTAAGGCATGGTGTCTCAGGAATGTAATTTTAAATATTCAGGTTACTAGACGGCTTTAAGTTCAGAAAAATTAAAGATAAGCTTTCTGCAGGACAAAAATATTCATTGCTTTCCTAGACTACTTTTTATTTATTACTCTTGGTTTTAAATATTTGAAAAATATAACTCAAACTGACACATATGCTTAACCTTCAGTGGTGTGTTGTAGAAGCATATAAGGCCTTTGCTTTTCCTATACCATTTGGAACACATAACAACATATGTATGCTGGCTAATGTTCCTCTGAAGGAACCTGGGAGTGATTGGAATGTTTACCTCACTGGACAGGCTTCCTGTAAAAGTTTATTATTCTCGCAGTAAGGCACCTACACTTGTTTGACCGAGCATTTGATGTCTAGATAATGTGCTGCTATGGATGTCACAAGCTCAACATAATTTTCCTTCACTAGAAGCTCAAACACAACCAAAGGAGGAGACAGGTTCAGAGAAAGCAAGATCCAATTTAACTGTAAATATCTATAAAATTAGTGAAAAAATAATTTATTTATATATTATGAATAAAAAAAATAAAATAAATTTAAATTTCTAGTCTGGCTTTTAATGTCTGACACAGAAATACACCTTTGCACTCCTTATGAACATGAACAGTTAATGTAACAACACAACACTAGCCCTATCTACATATTTTAGTAGGAACTAAAAAACTGAGCTATGCCAGTGATCCAAAACCCAGGGTATTGACACCACATAACTTTAAAGAGATAAGAGAATTAACTAGTTGCTGTTGAGCTCTGGTTCACCTGCAGATCCTGTGAGAAAGGGTCTCCAAGGCAAGCGTAACTGAGTGCTGAGATTTTTGCCTGGGGAGAGCAGAAGGTCAGTGTCATGCAGGATCTAGAACAACTGACTTCCTTTGAGCAAAATGACAACTGATGCTTCTATAAAACTTCTATAAAACTGTCAGCACAAGGCCTGGAGACAAGATGCAGTCACTGTGCTTTTCTTTACAGAAGTGGAAAAATGGTTATCCCAAAAGCAAAGTACTAGTAATTTTTTTAAACCCTTCAGATGGGAGATTGGAATTTTTTCCAAGTAGAAAGCTTTTCCTCTGCCACTTCTCACTGTCATTGACAGTTGTTATTAATGACAATGAAATCATCCATCAGAGATACTGCATTGCTTTAAACCCACAGACGTAAAATTCTGTATCGTGTACTTAAAATGTTTTTTAGATCACTGACATCACTCTTGGTGGCACAGCAGGGGGCATTTCTCCATGTCCACATTTCTCCACTGTCCACAACTCAGACAGAAAGTTTACAGATGTATTTGCCCACTGTCACCCTTTACATAAAATGAGTGTAAAATGTTAGCAAATTGTGGTGACTACAAATTATTACAAATAGCCTTAGATCTGACCAAAATATATACACTAGAAGGCTTCACCAGAGACCATGCTAAAGGTATGATTCTAAGAGAAAATGCAGCACACTCTCAAGATATTTTCCAAATGGCTCTAGTTAACGTCTTGTCATGGTTTGACTTGGGATTGGCAATTAATAATGCTCTCGATCCTCTCCCTCTCCCACTCAAGTAGGGAAGGAGTGAGAGAATTAGGAGAGAGAGACTTTCCAAATTTAAAACTAAACTAGACAGCTTTAACTAAGCACTAATTATAAAAGAAATATGTAGAACTATACACAAGTATGTTCAGGAATGTGCAAAACCCTATTGCATGCCCCGATCCCCAGCAGCTCCCACAGCAGTCTCCTGAGCTGTGAGCAGTTCTGAGATGTTCCACAGAGCTGCCAGAGAGTGGTGGATCAGACAGGAGTTGAGGGGACAGTTATGAGGAATGCACAAGCCTAGGGATCAGTGGTGATGGGGAGGTGGAGTCCTCCCTGGATGTCAGCCACAGATGGAGGAGAAGGGAAGAAGAAGCAGGAAGGAATTTAATTTCTGTGGTCTCTGACCTTACGCTGAGCTTACGTAGATATATGTATGGAATATCTCAGGCCAATTTTGCTGACCATCTAGTCCACTCATCCCTACAAGAAGGCTGCAAATATGATTCTTCTGCTCTGGTAACATCTAAGGCTGCAGTTTCATCAAGCAGAGCAGTGAGCTTGGCATCTCAGCAATAACATAAACATTCCAGTGTTATCAGTCCACTAGCTGGAAAACTTGCTGCTAGTTAAAAAAGAGCTTACTGAAGGGAAGATCATGGTACAGTTGAATGTCACCAGAAGATTACCCTTACATAAAGGAATCCTTCAAAGGATAAAATAGAGTAGAACTCAAGATTGGACTAAAGTTATATTCTACCTTCTAAAAGACTGCTTCTTTCATTGTTTTTTCTCTGTAAATATAATTGGCTCTTTTTCTTCCCCTAATTAGATATTTGCATTGTCTCTTACTACCATGAAAGTTAATCTCTGTCCTTTCCTGTCTTCTGTCATTTTTAATTTTTTATTATTTTTTTTTATTTTTTTTATTTTTTTAAATTTTTTTTTAAATCGTAGGCTACCTGCAGTATTAATCAAATCTAGAGGATTTAAGGACAACACAGAACAAGGATAAAACTTTGAAAGTGTGAAAGATTTATCACTATACTCTGTGCCATAAGATGCAAAAAAGGGCACAAATAACTAAGACTACAGTAATTTACATGGCACACAAGATAATTCATAACAAATTATAGCCTGTTTCTCATGATGATCTCATTTAACTCCGCTGGCTGTGAGTTTTAAAACAATTATAAATAAAAAATAAACTGACATATTGTACAGCCAAAACAGAAATTGAGTAGGAAACAAAATAGAATCACATTGACTGCAATTCCAGGAGCTTTCTGAATTGCCTTAAGATTATTTTTTTCTAATGGACACATATTCACTTCTTTTTTTTCCTTTTGAAAGTGAAATCTGTTCTCTCTGACTGAATTTTCCTGTCTGCTCTATTTTTTTTTTTTTTTTTAATTTTTTTTTATTTTTTTTTAAATCGTAGGCTACCTGCAGTATTAATCAAATCTAGAGGATTTAAGGACAACACAGAACAAGGATAAAACTTTGAAAGTGTGAAAGATTTATCACTATACTCTGTGCCATAAGATGCAAAAAAGGGCACAAATAACTAAGACTACAGTAATTTACATGGCACACAAGATAATTCATAACAAATTATAGCCTGTTTCTCATGATGATCTCATTTAACTCCGCTGGCTGTGAGTTTTAAAACAATTATAAATAAAAAATAAACTGACATATTGTACAGCCAAAACAGAAATTGAGTAGGAAACAAAATAGAATCACATTGACTGCAATTCCAGGAGCTTTCTGAATTGCCTTAAGATTATTTTTTTCTAATGGACACATATTCACTTCTTTTTTTTCCTTTTGAAAGTGAAATCTGTTCTCTCTGACTGAATTTTCCTGTCTGCTCTCCTTATTTTTCCCTAGTCTTGCAGCAGCAAGGAAACAAATTGCTACTAGAAAGCCATGCAAAAATTGTGCTGAGGGGCAGATGGGGTATTTCCCTGTATTAAGAGCGCTGTGCCAGAGCCAGCTATGCAGGCAGGATGACAGCACTGCTGAACGATGAGGTGAATGGGCACATCTGGAACACACAAACAGCACTTCAGTCAGGATGGGAATATGGCTGAAACATCTCTGACTCTGACAAAAAAAGTAGTGGACCAGCCTATATGCCTGTACTGGCTCTGGCTCCAGCTCTCTTTTACTCATGCTATATTCTTTTTCATTTTAAAGGATTTTTCTCTCCTTCTAAACAGATTAAATCAAATTCTGAAAGAGAGTAATGATCTTAGAGAAAGTGAACCCTGCTCTGTTCCCTAAAAGCAAAAATTAGTAAAAAATTCAACAAGACTTGCAAAACCAAACCAATCCACTACACAAATTTCTGTAAGGTTGTATTAATAAACAGTATTTCTATTGATTTAGCCAAAGTCTACATTAGTAGCTATAAATTGTCAAAAACAGTTTCATAAATTTCCTCTTGCCCTGGGTCTGGCAAGCTTGCTTATCAGTTCTGAGATATAAACCTAAAGAATCTGTTATCAACAGGTGAAAGTGATAGGCACCTTTGCTGCACAGCCCATGCAAGTCAGATAGAAGAGCAAGTTATTTTTCAACCAGTGTTGAAGAGCAAAGGATTTCTTAAAATATTCTAGTATGCCAGAGGGTTTCTCAAGGTCACCACACATCAAGAAAGAAAATGCGTAATGATAAATCAAATTTCTGAGTCTGTTTTCACCTGAACAACAAGAAAATATTTTTCTTAATGCATGGCTGCAAAAAAATGTATATGTTAACACATATGAATCAACAAAGCAACCTATTGCAGTGCAGCTTTACAATATATATGCTTCTTCAGTATCTTGGTTAACTTTCACCTCAGTTTCTCCCATCCTGTGCTAAACTAGAATATCTCAACTTGTTAAAATGCAGTCTTTCTTGTTTCTGCCTCCTTCTCTCTTGCCCTCAAAAGAAGGGGAGAGCACAGAGGTCCTTCTTTATTAATACCAACTTCACACAATTCCTGATACAGACATTCCTCCTTTGCTTTCTTTTTCATATAAAGTCTAACATTAAAAACGTATAATTGGGAAAGAAGACCCAAATCCACATTACACTGTTAACTTCTGAGTGATAACTCTCCCACATTTCATATTTTCCTAACCTTCATTTCTTAGTTGTTTGTTTTTTTTCCCCCAAGCTTCAATTGATTAGACTTTCTTCTTGTCATGAACATGTAAAATAGATTCTGACATCTTTACTGCATAAATACCTCCATCACTGACACTCTCAAAGTATGCTAGCCATTAGTGTGAGTTAGAGTACCACAGGTATAATTTATTGCTGGTAGAAATGGAAAAACACAGATTTTGAAGGTGGAGTGAGAGAGAGACCACACTGGAAAGAGGAGAGAGAGCAATTTGTGCAGGGAGATGTTGGCTTTAGAAAAGTGTGTCATTACAGCAATTCTGCAAATAACAGAGAGACACAAGAAGGGTGATCCAACAGATTTCTCATCTGTAGAAGTATCTTCTTCCCTACTGTCATCTCTGGAGATGATGCTTGTCAAGTAAAAGTCAGTCTGGAATATTCCCTTGAACCTTCCAATCTGACCCAGCAAAGTCTTGTTCAGGGACTACTTTCCTGTTTCAGTTGGATAAGACACCACAGCCATCAGACCAGCAATTCCTATGTCAGAGATTTTAGGTGAAGAACAAGAAGGTGAAGAAGAAGAACACACAACAGACCTCATTAAAGCCTTGGAGTCTTCTTTTGAAATGCTGACAACCCAGGGATCAAGGACTCCACCAGGATATGTCTTCATGGTTCCAATAAAATCGGATTTCTGGTTTGGAAACCCCTGTTTGTCAGCACAGTACATTAATGGCTTGTTGCACGTATTTATTCTGCCCCAGCAGTGATGCAAGCCTTTCTGTGTTTGCCAAGCCTCTAATGTCAACTATGACTTCCATTAGCTATGGAAAGGTTGCTATCACTATTCCTACTAATAACAGCAACTTGCCAGGCCTCAGTTGGCTAATGGACTCTCAAAATGCATACAGCTAGTGATTTCCTTCATTCACTGTCAAAGCTGAGGTAAAAAATAATCTCAAGAGACCTTAAACTTGGCCTTTTCAACATTTTATGCTTGTCAAATTTTAGTGCAGAAAGTGAATTATCAATGAAAGCAACAGTTTGACATGTGCAATGACTCTAAATTATTCAGATACATGAACGTTTGTATGTGAAGCAGAACCAGAAACAGGATGATCTGTCAGCAGTTCTTGCAATGGACACTTCCAGTTCCTGTCCAAAATGGACCCATTGCTATTAGCACATCCCTGAATTTATTCTTCACTTTCTGTGTGCAAGAGCAATGTGTTAAAGAGCAAAGTAATTCCATGCGTATTGCCTCCCACTTCTCTGCAATTAGCTCTCCTTTTAAAAGGCTGCTACAGGCTATATTCACTGTGGGAAAGAATTGTGAATTGTGCAGGAAACCTATTTCCCCTCAGGGAAGGAGTGGGCCATGATTTTATTCCTTAACGTTATAAATTATGCTTTGCTTTGCTTTAAAGGTTAGAAAATGCAGTGAAGATTAATAACATCACTGTTATTAATTATGACCAACCAAAACAGAAGTTTCCACTATAAGGAGGGAGTATTCTCAGTGGAAGACTAGTCTGCTGGTGAAGAGAAATTACTTGGGAAATAGCCATGCCTGAGTCAACTAACAGAAAGCAATTAGAGCTTCTCGCCAGCACTTAGAATACAGGCAATAATATAATTGACTCATTGTACTTTTTGAAACAAACCAGTCAAACAGTGCATAGAAAACATAACCATGATACCTGGTGTCACAAATCCTGTGGAATAAAATGGCAGCAAAGAAATATAGCAAGACTGAGGGCAGTAAGAAGACCCTGACATCAGTAGCAGATTAGATAGGTAGACTGGAAGACCACTTGTAAATAGTGATGCAATTGTACTTAACACAGCATATGAAAAGATTTCGCTTCATGAACCGACCCTCAGGTGTTACATATTCTTTTTACTCTGTGGATGTACATGCATGAGGGAAGGGACAAAGAAAGTGTATAAACTGCACACACAGGCCATGTGAGAGAAACAACACACATGCATTGGAGGTGGAATATAATTTCCCAAAGGAGAGAGACACTGGATTTAAAAATAAAATTAGGTTCCAGAGCACTGAACACTGAGCATCATAGATACCAATAGGGAGAGTCTGTTGGGTGTTGACTGTCTTTGTACAGTTCACAGACAGTCTAGAACCAACAAGGCATATTTTGACTGCATGTTCATAGAGACAGCCTAACAGGGATTGGAGGGGTTATGGCATCCATTTTTGTTGGCAGGTCAGTGGCACCTACTCTGGAAAGTCAGAAGGTGAGTACAGCTTTAATCTGGAAAAGGTGGTGGTCAAACCAGAATCCCTTTCCTTAATACAACCACTTTCTGCCCATGGCCAAGCAAAAAGAAAGGAAAAACAACAATAAAAAAAGCTAAGGGGAAAAAAAAAAAAAAAAAAGGAAGTATTACTCAGTTTGCAGCTACTGCAGTAACATCTCAGTGTATCTTTTGTGGTTTGTGGCATTTAATTATGCTTCCAGGGCTTTGATGGTAATTTTTTTTTCAACAATAATACAATTACATTAAATGTTACAGTTCTTTTGACTGTGTCTCTTATATTTTAGATTTCCTGCAAAGCTTTCCGGTTAAAACATAAACGCATTTTTTGTCACTAGTTGACGTTAAATGCTACCTGCAACTGAAGACCAGTGATTTTCAATTAACATTAAATAGGAAACTGTTTAATATCAATTGTTATTTAATGGGCACATTAGTATTAAATTAATGCTAAATAGCATAGACAAACTTTTCCATTAAGCAAGCCAATCCTAAGTGTATTCAATCTTTTACAGTATGCACTATTCAGTCCCAGATTTCCTCAGCTGAAAGAGGCTTCTTGATAAATGGGCATTTACCCCATTTATGCCCTTTTAGATACCGACTTCATCTGATCTACATTTTAAATATTGACTGGATTAGATATTATTGTAAATCTTCCTGTGCATTAACTCTATGGGTCTTGCCAACTAATTGTCCTTTTCTCTGAACCTTTTCTTTGAAGTTCATCTCGTACATACCATTAATGAATTTTTTGCTGTTCCATGGGATGAATTGATAGTATTTGATGCTTCTCCAAGTTAAGTGAGGGTCAACTGCTGATGTCAACAAAATAGTGGTGCATAGGGAAGAAAAAAATTCTGAAAAAGGCTTGATACTTTTAAAAAGACAACCAGTCCCATAACATGCTCACCACTTACAGGAGCTGGCAGATTCTAAGATTCAGGAATGATTTTTAAATTGAGCGCTATGTGAATCTAAAAATGGTCATATCAGGGATTTTTTCACTGAAAAACCTTGGTACTTAATGAATGATGAATAAATGCAAGTTGGACCAGGGAGGAGGTAGGTGCCATGAGTTTTACTCAAACTGAAGGCCTAGGAGGTCTATATATGTTGGACAATATCTGAAACATACATGTTCAGATAGTCTTGATGGGAGAGTTCCAGAGTCCTCTGTACCTCTGAAATTCTGAAGCTCCTCTGAAATCTTGTTTATTGGATATGTTAGGACACAGCTTGAAAACTCAATTATTTATAACCAAAGAAGCCTTGGTTTTTTTCAGTCACCGAATGGGCCTTAAGCCATAGAGTGGACAAGAGCTCTTGGTTCTCTGAGTCTCATCTCCTGTTCTCACAGAGATCATGTTCTTAAACTCCTTGAACAAATTTATCAATCTAACTCAAAAGTTAATATGTGAATCTCTCAAAAGAGGCAGCTATGTCTGGCATTTTGAGTTTGGAATCAAAGTATCTTCCCAGAGGGGAACCAAAAACATTGGTAGTGTATTAATGAATTATCCACAGTATAGATATACTTCTATATTAAAAGGAACTTTTTTGTTGTTGTTTTTTTTTTTTTATCTAAAGATTCAGAGTTCAATAGTACAAAATGTATTTTCCAGTGAGTTGTGAAAGCTTCAGCCTGAATGTTCTCATAAAAATGAGCTATTTTAGTCAGAATAAGAAGCAATTCTTGCATTCCACAAACATTTAGTCCTACTGAATTGCCTTCAGAGAGAAAACAAAACAGCATTATACAGAAATTTAATGCAAAACAGCCTGTCCTGGGTTTGTGAAGTGGCAGCATGTTAGAAAACTAGTGCGACAGTTTGATGGGTTTCCATGGAAACTGCTAGACTTGAATGCATGGGTGCCCACACAGGCTTGCCAGGTGCCTGTTATTGGTTTGGAAGAAGGAAAAATTACATTTCCATGACAGCTATAGATTAGCTGAGCAAGTTTCATTCCAAAATGATGCACTTGCAAAAACAGATAAGCACCAACCAGACTAAAATTTGTTTGCACTTTCTACAGTGACCTGCATCATTTGATCTCCCCTTGAAAATGTCCAGATTACAGTTTCTATTCATTGACTGTTTCACCCAAGATATTATGGTCTTCTAGTACAAGGCAAATATCTGGAAAAAAACTCATAACATGGCAGGTAGGATAAAGTAACCAAAATTGAAATGGGACAGATATTCCATTGAAGAGAAACACATAAGCATTTTGGACACCAGTGAGATATGTAATAGAATGAACCACAAATAGGGTTTCTTTGATAATTCTTGACATGCACTATGCCTTTCTTCTGAACCTTTTTTTTTTTTTTTTCATACAAACATAACAAGGCCCTCAGTGAGTGTAAATCATTCCTTTCATTAAATCAGTGTAATACTGGAAGCTTGTCTAAACTGGAGATTGAACACTGTATTCTTCAAAGGGCAGATGCTGATTAGGAACAAGAGACGGGATGAACTGTGCCAGGTGCCTCACGTACACTTTCTCAGTGTGAGTCTGATGTTTGCTTTATTAACCCTTTGGGTTCAACTGACATTTGAAAAAACAATGCAAATACCAGAATGTCACTATCACACCAAGTGTGAAAGGGAGTAAGCAGTTCAGTAGGTAATGACAAGAAGATTTAGATCTCTGAAAAACTGTATAAGAATATGATTAGGGTAATGCTCCTGCATGCAGATTTATTTACGTTGGGATCCCACAGATAAGAAATCTTTTCAGAGGCAACTTAGAAAAAGCTAGAGGTATGCAAACAAAATCTCACAGAAGTCAATTCACCAGTTTCCGCTGACAAGGAGTTTTGTTTTACACACTGGGGAATACTCAAGGAGGAGAAAAATGGGCTGTTCAGAAGACATGCATAGAAGGAATTATAAAGGTCCTGAAACACCTGGCCCAAGTCCAAAGAACACAGTGCAAGGGCAGGAACTCAGATGCTTCATTTTTTTGTCTAAGTCCATGAGTCTCTGGCACAGCTGGAAATGAAAACTTTGTTTGTATGTAATGATCTTCTAATACTCAGTTTCTGGGAAAACCAACTTTTAAACAGACTTTCTACAGGTATTGTGCTTTGTGAAACTGGAAACAACTGATGAGCCTTGTGTGTCCACATCTATGTAGAACATAATTTTATCTCCGGAGCGTGTTTCTCTGAAGGGATTCTACACAGGGCATTTACAAGAGGTGTTGAAGAAGAGAATACTGTAACTTACTCAGACCAAATAAGCTTACTAATTAGTACTTAGGTTTATTCCTATACAGGCCAGAACAACCTAGTGAGTCACCAAATATGAGAGGTCCGTTAAGGAGTCACTTCATTCATTCCACTCAAATTCAGAAATCTGAAGGTTTACTTGTATATACTTACCCATGGTCTGGATGTCTGAACTCCTCACACAGTCACTGAAGATCTAGGGCTCATTCATTTGTCCACATACAGGCCATTAGTGCTGTTTCAGCTTTTTACGGTATCTTTCCTAACATTCTTTTATGTGCAGAAGAGCACAGCAGACGGTTCCCTTGTGTCCTGTGTGCTGTTTGTCAGTGCAAAGATAATACTTCAGGTATGATGAAGGAATTTCTGTTAGAAATTTACGAAAAACAACTAAATAAAACATTGATTAGAATAGGTACTTAAGCACCCAACTTGCATCTCTTTCAAATTCCTAATATAGGTGTCTAAGCTGAAGCCTTGCTTTCTAAAACATGAACGCTTGCTCATGAGTCTTTATGCTTACTCACACACCAAACTGTATCAATAGCATAAAATATTAATGTTAATAATAAATAATTGTTTAAAAAAGCCATATTTCACATAGCAGTTTCCTAATAATATATGTATATGGCTTGATACTAACTAAATGATACATTTTTAAAAAGACCAACAGCTGCACTAAGTCTAAGAGCAATACTCAATGCAAGCTAGACCCAATTATTTTATTTTTTTATATATATTTGCTTGCTGTTTCATTAATAATTCCTTTTAAAAACATATGCTGTCTCTCTCTTGAAGTGAGTTACTGTATCTACTTTAAACATTGATCTAAACCTTTCTGTAGAGTTCAGCCATGAGTGCCTCTGAGGAGTAGCTACTGAGACACACAACTGTGGCAGATGTTGCTTCTTTTCATACTTCTGTTGCAGATGGGCCACTTATGTTGTAAAGATAGAGAAGGAAGGAATGAGTGCTACCACTGCATAGAAAGCAGCTAGCAGAGGTACAAAATAGTCTCTAAACCCCATACATTGTCCTGTAGGCTAAAAACAGGACAATGTAACAGCTCCAGAAAAGACATAAATGATTGTTTTGTATATACACCTCTTACAGCATGTAGTACTTTTCCATTATTTCATTTGACTAAATCACAACTTCAGGACAAAATGATGAGACAAAAAGCATCTTGTACAAATGTATTTAGTGTAATGGCTGAATGAGCTGACTCTGGAGAATCTTGCATGTTCCAGCAATTTTTCCTTTCTGGTTTTTCTTGACACTAATTCTGTCTCTGGCTTCCTATAATACATAATTGATATGGAAATTAAAGCATGAGTAAAGATCAAACAAAAAGTCACAGTACTTGAACTTTGTTATTCTTCCTTTCCTGGATAAAGTAATTTGTATTACAGTAACACAAACTCAGTTACACTAAACAAATATCAATGTCTGAAACCAAAGACACAATACTGGACAACAAGATGCTGGCTGAAGAACTTGCAGGGGATTTTTGGATTACTGAAACATATAACTTTACATATTTTTGAAGCTAAACTTCTTATCAGGAAGCTTTTTAACCTCAAAGTACTGGAGTTTTAAAAGGAGACAAAAAACAAGAGTTGTGAGCAGGTCCCCAGAATTTCCCTTCATGTTATATGCATATAAAGTTTATTATCATTTTTAGTCATCTACTCATAAGAAGAATTTATCAAATGGCAGGTTCACTAACTTAACTGTTCTTAGCTGCTAAAAACATATTGCAATCCTTTCAAGCCTATTGGAAAACACTGGTCACATAATGGGGCTTGAATATAGCACAGGGCTGTTCTACACTAGATATAACTACTATCTTCATGGAATAAGAGTACTAAAAAAATATATGAAAAAAAAAAAAAAAGAAAAAAAGAAAAAAAGAAGAGAAACAAAAATCAATGCTGAAAGAGTACATTGAACTTCCCAATGAGCATCTGAGTTTTAAGAAGTTCAAACTCACATAGCCAAACTCTCTTACAGATATGTATCATCCAAATGCTGCAGACAAATGAGAATGTCTCATCATGTAATGTCCTCCATCTGAGCTTGTACATAGTTATTCAAAAAACAGCCTTAGCAATTGTCTCCACATGCCTGAAACACACTTTGAATTCAGGCTTTTCAGTTTGCACTCATACTGATGTGAGATACTATGAAAAAAATATCTTTGGCTGAGTGAAAGCAAATTAATCAGTTCTATGAATAATGAGTGGACCAGAGTGATAACATTCTTGTCTTCACGAAACAAGGCAAGAATGTGATGAAGCATTAAAAAAATACAATTGCCTTTTTTTTTTTTGCGAGTTCTACTTTACTTTTAAAAATGTCCCTAAGCTGCTTTGGGTGAATATTGCAAGGGATGGTACTCACTCTTGCTGAAATAGTTATTGCTTCTGCAGATGTTGAGGGGGTTTCCTTCTGGGAAGGACTGCACTCATGAGGACATAGGAGCAGCTTGAGTTTTCATGGAAGCTTCACTTTGAAGATAGATATGCTATTTCGTGAACCAGTAACCTGAATATGGGACACAGATGTGCACAATGTAAAAGGTACATTCAGTTTGTCTGACTTAATTCTTCAGAATTAGCCACAGCTGAGGTACCTCAGGAATAGAACAACCACCAGGAGCCAGCTAAGGACTTGCAAATGCTTTGATTCATCAGAGGATTATGCACATACTTTTGGACTTCAACCAAACAGCAGATAGATGTAAAGGCTTAAAACAAAGTTCATATTAAACATTGGCATGTACTACAAGTCTTCCAGAACTGGGGCAAAAGCCAGTAAGAGAAGTTGCCCTATGTTAAACTCATCTGGGAGTCATGTACTCTGTTGCAGCTCTATAACATGTGAAGCACAATTTGGGAGAATAGTTTCCCCATTGTACATGAAGATACAGTTCACTTCTCAGTCACACTTAATAACTATAGGGAGTTCAATTAAAGTTTGACTGGAAAAGGATTATTTTAGATTGGCTTACTGTATCCCTCAATTTCATACAATCATTGGTCCGCTGCCTGAAAGGGATCTCTAGATGCCTCTGGTCCCGCTTCCCATAAGAAGCAGGATTGTTGCCAACATTGGATCAGATCAGCTGTTGCCTTGCCTAGTTAAGTCCTGAGAACTTGCAAGGACAGAGAGTCCTTGTTGTCTCTGAGTCACCTGTTCCAGTGCTGCACCAGTAAAGAGTTTTTCCTAATGTCTAACCTGAACCTCCAAAGGTGCAAGACTGTTGCTTCTTGCTATACCAGCTGCCACTGTTGAGAAAACTTTGCCTCAGGCATCTTTATAGCTACCGACCAAGTAGCTGTATACTGCATTTAGTTTGACCAATAGTGTCTTCATCAGGCAAGGCCAGCCCAGCTTCCCAACCTCTCCTTGTGGGTTTGTGATCCAGGGCCCTGGTCACAATATTAGTCCTCTACTAGATCCTCCCTATTCCCTTCCCTCTTGGGCTGCAGCTTCTGTGAACTTGGAACTATTTGAAGTGAAGCTTCAGCAGTGTCACATTATCACTTTTCCTTGGAGTGCTGACCACCTTGCCCCTGACATTGCATTGCGTAGTTTGCATTGTTTTCAGTGAGTGTGTGCACTGCTAACTCTCGGCTTGTAATTCCCAATCCCTTTTCAGCCAGCCTGTTCCCAACCTGCACTGATGCCTGGTGTTATTCCTCCCCAGGTGCAGAGCTTTGCACTCTCCTCTCTGCACTTCATGAAGTTCCTATTGGCCCAATACTCAAGTTTCTTTGCATTGTAACTCTGCTGTTCAGTATGGTAAGCATTCCCCCAATTTGGCATCATCTGCAAATTTGCTAAGGGTACATTCTATCCCCAAAGTTGAGTAATTAATGTTAATACAAGCTACAGGAATTAGTACTGATTAGATGTTATTCTGTAGTGCTCCCAAAGCTCATATGAGAAAAATGAAACATCTCAGTCAGGATTTCTGCTTGTCAAGAAACAACCAAGTATGGAATGCCAGAGTCCGCAAAGCAGAAACATCTGCTGAATAGCTCTTGGTTGTTGCAGCCCAGTGTACTCAAGATGAGTGCTAAGTGAATGGAGAAAAATACATACTAAAAAAAAAATTAATGAGAGCAGAACAGATAAACTGGCTAATAAAATGTGGATGAAAACTGGCAGGGTGGACAGTGATTTTTTTTGTCTATACCACTTGTATTCTAGCTGAGTTCTTCACTGTGAATTTATCTTCCTCAATGAACATCATACCTTTGAGATATCTCAAAAGTAGAAACTGAAAACAAAACTTTGCTGCCTCTGCTACATTACTCAAAGGTTCCTTTGCACATGGGGAATCAGTTTTTCTCTACCAGAAGAATATTTTTCCAGATGAGTGAGGGCTGTCATATGAGAGCTATATCATTTGGGAGAAAGTGTAGTTTTCTAGGAGCCAGGCTCAATCTGCACACAGAAGAAAAAGAAGACAAACCACATCTTGTGCTCTGCACTGACTAATGATTTCTTGCAGCAGCTTTCCTGATTGACTCTTCTTCTCCAGAAAAGGTATCAAGCAGACTATTTTCACTTAGCACAAGGCATTGCATTTAATTAGGTTAGAAGATATCTTCATTTTGCTTGACCCTGCCTTTCACATATCTTTCCTCAGGACAAGAAAGCTTCAACATTCAGTATCACCACATATCTGTTGGCAGGTAGATCTGGCAAGGGAAAGGAATATTTAACACCCAGGGGGGAGGGCAGTTTCTCCAAAACCAAATTCACACATTTTTTTTCTCCTGAAAGAGGGAAGAAAAACTTATGAAACAGGTCCATCGAGACTGAATGAAACCTAGGTGAGTGGCCAGTTCTTTTCAGAGAACATGTTGCTGCTGACTCCATTTTAGACACAGCATATTATGTGCCAGAGTAACTCCTTCAGAAGATAGACTTACATAGTTTTACCACCAAGAGGGTCCCATGCATCCCTTAATAACTCCTATGATTTGAAAATTAGTTTGCTTCACACTCAGCCTATACCTCTGAAGGATTGCTAAGGAAGGACTGTCTGTTCCTCTGGTGAGCCAGCACTGTGCTTTTTCATGCATTTTATCATTCGTGCAGGGCCATGAACTTCTACACTGCATTTGCATGCTCAACGCAGTGGAATAGTCAGCCCTCCTTGCACTTATAAACAGTTAATCCACAAAGGTGGAAGAGCTACAGCCAGTTCCCATAAGCCTGTTTCTCTATTCAATTGATCTTATGCATGTAGAAAAACAATTAAATCTCTGCTCTCAATCAAGCTGATTCATGTTCACATGTACTGGTGTTATAAATCACCTGGCAATGATTTGCAGGGAAAAGGACTTTTTTTTTCCTTAGAGTCGTTTTTTGCTTGATTATCAGAGACAAACCTGAAACTCATTTTGTGAAGCACCTCCATTCAGATTATACTAAAAGACCCAGTGAATTCCTGGTGAGACAAGAAGCATGAAGTTGCCGAGACTGCTTTTTATTTGAAGCTTAATGCAGACTGATGCATGCCAGTAACTTAGCCTTTTATGGTAAAATTTGGTTTTCAATACAAATCATTGACTAGGCCAGAGCCTTACTCATCCTCCATCAGAAACAGATCTACAAAAGCTTTTCATCACTAAGAGGAACATCAACAAGCAGTAGGTCTTCTCAGGATGACGCTTTGCCCTGAAAGGTTGAGTAAAAGAACCTGAGAAACTCTCCTTTGGCCCCAGGAATAGACTGCCACCTGCACATGGAGTATCTTCCTTCATTTTTCTTCATCTCCTCCCACAGCCTGGTGTTAAACTGTCCAGATCTTCCTTGCTATGAAGAACATTTACTCAGATGGGAATCACACATGCAAGAGAGAACTCACTACCAAAAGTAGCTGTTGCAAAAGATTGGCTTACATTTGTTTTGGATTTAGGCTCAG
>NW_009952404.1:1243504-1269445 GCF_000747805.2 Chaetura pelagica
CCTTGCGGACTCTATTTGAAGTGCATGGGAAAGTCACCTCTTCCAGCTCCTGTCCCTCACTAGCTGCTGTCATAGCATGCTTCTTTTGTTTGACTTGGCTTTTATCATCAATTTGTACAAATTCTTCCTTACCTAAGTCTATTCAATACATTAACTCACGGGTTCATTTCCTTGCACGTGTGTTCTCAGCAGAGGTCGGTCTATAAAAGCTGCCATCAGCTATTGTCAAATCAGAAATAAGAAATGTTATTAGTGGGAATTGTGATTCTTTTTTTCCGTGAGCTACGAATCAATGCTCTACTGCTTGCTTATTGAGTTACAGAATATTGGCAAAGTTATGCCATTATGCCCAAGGAACATTCTTTCAAATTTTTTATGACATTGCAACCACTGTAATTGTGTAACTGCACTTCCTCTGGATTGAGACAACATGCACTGTGGAATGCCTAACGATTTAAGAGCTAAAGTGATGAGAGTGTCTCAATCAAAGACAATGGCAGGGCAGAAGGGAGCAAGAAGACATAAATTGCCTAGAGCTATTTGCTCTATTGTGCTCTTCCTTGGTGTTCCCATCCTCACAGTGCTGTATATCTGATTCCAAATGCCTCCCCAAAGTGCCAGTGGCTGTCCTGGCAGGCTCCTGTTAGCCACTGCTGCCTCAGAGCCTTCGCCTCTTCTGTGAAGAGCAGCAGTCCTGGTCATCCAGGCTCAGCTCCTTCTTCCTCCTCAGTGCTGCCTCAGGTAGGTACCAGGAGCAGTTCAACAGTAGGCTGGACAATCTCCCCTGAATATGGGCTTACATTTCTCCAGATCTATGAGGTTAACACAGGAGGTTATGATTATTATCTTGAACAAAGATTAACAGGGACTGTATGAAATGCAGAGCTAGCACTGAGGAATATACTATAGACATAAGATATTCAATCCTTTGAAAGACAAACCAGTGTCTAGACTAGAGGAGACACTGATTTTCTCTCACCTAATTGAACTGTCTAAAGCATGGACATCTGGAGATGAGCTAGGTGTAGGAGACAGTGCCCCTCTCCTACAAATTACAAGGCTCACAAGGCAATGAGTGAGCACAAAATGCTGCCCATAAACTGTATGGGGACTTTGCCTGTCTCCCTTCTCCTCCGTGCCACAAACTGCAGACTAGAACTCCATGTTGATGGCAGAGATTCCTGTGGCAGGAATCCACTGGCAACCTTGTTGTGAAGTGCTGCTGGCAACTCCGCAATCATTTGATCCAGAGCCCCAGGAAGAGGTCAAAACCCAATCCGGCAGCACCCAGGCTGGTGGTGGCTTTTCTGAGCGCTGGGGAGATGCTGCCGGTCAGTGTGCAGAGAGGTCTGCTGGCTCTCCAAAGAGACTAAGGGAGGTACAGTCAATCAGCCCAGAGGAGGGAGGTGCCCTTGTTCCTTAAGAGTGTTGGAGAAGGCTAAGAGCTCCTGTGAGCTCCTGGGGAACATGTCCTCCTGAATCGCGGACCAGCACAAAGGCTCTACAATCACTGTTTCTTCCTGCACTCATGGTGTGATTCAATCTGTCCACCAGTAAGGCAGGAAGACAGTGAAAACTTATAAAGCAACTAACCATCTCGGGATTTGGGTAGAAATAAACATTTACTTGCCCCTAATTCTTCCTTACCCATTTACCCGGCCCCTTCCTTAGTCTCCGCGATTCTTTTTACAGTCTGCTAGGTACACCCTCCTCCTCCTCTTCTCCCATTCCTTTCCTTCTCCTTATTGGTGTTGTCATTGTTATTCCTTGAATTATTGGGGGAGTGATGGTGTTGTTCTTAATTGAAATTACCTTGGTATAGTAGTATTGCTGTTTTCCCATTATTCTTTATCATTATTATTGCTACTATTGTTTCCTGATTAGTCTTTTTTGAATGTCCTGCCCCAAATTGATTTATTTATTCCTTAAATATATTAATTAAATATAAATATATTAATAAGTTCTGACTGGGAGTCAGCTGCTTTCATTAGAAACATTAAAGAGTACCAGACAAGTGCCTCACCCTAAAAGTCAGTGCCGGAGCTCATTGCTCCTCTGTGAGAGGTGAGCGCCATGTGATGACCTCTCGGCAGGTCCCAACAAATTAAAATCTCCCCAAAAAAGGAAATAAACAAGTTGCAGATCACGACAGCTAGGTCAGGCTCACTCTGCAACTAATAGAGAAAGCAAAGGCACTTCCAGAGTTAACAGTCCTCTGAACCTTTTCCATGCCTCCTTTTGGATGAGGTACAGTGTACTCGAAGCTTCCCACTGCTCCTCACAGTCTGCAAAGGGGGCCCAGGGTGATGCTGCAGAGCACTATATGGCAAGCTGTTCTTCCAGCTCAGAGTTCCCTTGTTCAAAGGTGAATTGTTCAGATGGAAAGAGAGGAAAGTCTTTCTGAAGAGCCTGGAACTGTGAACTTGCTGGCATATTCAGCTTGTAGGAGCTGGATGGTTGCTAAGAGAAATGCCCTGTGCTCTGGTAAGCTGATGGAAGAAATGTTTCTTCTGTGAGTTCTGCCCTGTCACCAGCAACTCCAGAAGGTCTGAGCTCCTGCCAGATGAAAAGCAGAGCCCAGGATCTGAGGACAAGCCTACTGAAGGTAAAATAAAAGGAAGGCAGTGTCCATGTGGGAAGCCAAACCTGCAGAAGAAGATGCAGTGACTGTAAGAATGACACCACCAGTATAAAGAGGTCCAAAACTGCTGCTGAACACTGGCCTACTAAACTTTCTAGCTACCAGGGTTTTACATATTGCATGGCAGAAGAGATAACCTCCCTTCACTTCACTTACCCTGCAATGCAAAAAATACAAGTTTTTAGACTCAAAACCGTATTTGTGTGTTAGGAATATAGCAATCTCCTCTACTGCCTGTTTACCAGGCAGATCCAAGATGATGCAGAGGAGCAGGCCAACTGGAGCCATGGTATTAATAGCTGTGAAGAAAAGAACATTATTCTGTCTAATACAGTTATGGACAGATGGCCTGCTTGTAGCACAGTAGTCTTTCAATCCAGTTTCACTCTCTAAAATAAAGTGCTCTACCTCAAAATAAAACATACCAAATAATGACTCAGGACCCTCTGCTTCCTCTCCAAGGGCAAGTCTTCTTACAAAAGTAAGTTTCCACTTTTCCTGGCTTCTAAATCAGTAGTTTTTCTTACATTGAAACAGAATATTTATCATCATATTCTATTCCTACATCCATTGCTTTCCTGTTGAGTATGACTCCCTTTGCTCCATTTTAGTTGCCCTTCTCAGTCCCAAGGTGTCTGAGAGATTCCCTGCAGAACACAGTAGCTTGCAGCAAAGCCCTCACAGCAACAATTCCCCTGTTGTCTCCCACCACAATTCCCCAGCATCTGTGAAATCTCAGCAGTTAGGACTTGTCAGGCTTCACTGGAGTTTTGCATAGCTCAGTTTGAAAGAAACCAGACAAGGTGAAAAGGAGAGGAATTTTTTCCAGCTCCTCTCTTTTTTGACAAGTTGACAGTTTTATATGGGAAAAGATGAGAACACGATGAGGTTAAAAAAAAAAAAAAAAAGGGCAACAATTTGGGCGAATGAATGGGAGGGGTGCTTATCATGTGGCAGCTGAGAGGCAGTGAATCACTGCTGGCATGTGTCATGACAACATCTTTGGACTGTACTAAAATGTCATGGATTAAAAAGCCCCATGTAGCCCCCCCCCTCAAATCGCTTGGCAATATACCAGGCACACTGGCCATTCTGAGGCAGGGCTGGGGGCAGCTTGAATGTTTTTAGACTGCCTTTAAATCTTATTGGCTTTCTAGCAAGGACATGCACCCAGTAGACCTTTAAATACAACCTTGGAAGGGCAAAGTGTAAGGCACACTGTGGCAGGGTGGCCTCCCAGACTGTCAAGGCTCCAAGTCCCTCTGTGCACTCAAATCTAAAAAGCGAGATCCTGGGCTCCCTGTCTTACTGCTCCATCTCTACAATGATTAATAATAGGACAAACTTCTGTGCTGTTTTCTCTTTTCTCACTCCTACAGTCTTGTACTTCCGTTGTAGCTAATAGCTGTTTCTCCAGCATCTTAGAAATCTTTGCAGTATCCAAAACTCACATTGTCCTTTCTGAACCTACTGCCAGATCCCTTTATTACTGCTTTTGTTGGCTGATAGTGCACTCTGATTCAGTCATCTACCGTTTAGTGCACGCCTACACCGATATGGACTATAACATATCTCAGATGACCTCTAAACCTAAGCAAAAAAAAACAGATTTAGTGTAATGAAAAATACATGGGAATAAACCCTGTGCTGAAGTGTCATGTTTTCCTCTTTGCCCCATTTCTTGCCATGTTTTGAATTTGTGGCTGAGTTCACATTGGTGTGGGGATTGTAATTTCAGTCTCTTAATTTTGGGATTTCCACTCTTTTAAATCCTGATCTGTGAAGCTGCATACAACTTCACTACAAAAAGGTCCTCAAGTCAAAAACACACCTTTAGCACACTGCCACTCCAAGCAACCAAAGGGCAGAACGATGGCAGCTTGAATGAAAAGCAATAGCAAAACAATAAGGATCAGCCTGGGCCTGTCAAACTGCCATGCTCCGCCAGGCTGATAACAGGGCTCTGAAAGGGCTAGCTGGAGCTGTGACTAGAAGCTCTATCTCCTGATAAAGCAAGTGGACATGCAGCATTTGCTTGTAATCTCTGATGCTGGATTTCCCAGCTTTCACGATTCAACCATTTTTTGTTGTTGCAGAGAGTAGGGGGTGGAGAACAGGAGGGAAGAGCCTGGATAAGAAAACCTCTTTCATTCTTCCCTTCTTTGGCCAGTCTGGTTTGGTTTATTTTATCTTGACTGTAGGGAAGGATAAAATAGCCTGCCTTAGGACTTGTGTAAACATTATTAGCAGAAAAGGTTTTGTTTGCTCTTCCCTTCATGATTGAAAGCTACAAGCTATTAACATCAGCTGTCATTTTTTAAAAGGCAGAATACCAACTAATCTCTTGACTGCATTTTAGATACAGCTGTATCCAACAGTTGTCACTGTTCAAAAAAGCCAGGCACAAACATTAGCCTGGCAAAAGTGTGCAAGAGTAACACTCAGCAAATAAAATATTGCTGCAATAACAGCACCCACACCACCCTCTTTCTCCCCTCCTCTTGATCATCAAAACACAGACTTGCTAGTTTTGTTACTTTTGAAGTATTTTCAAAGTTAACTTCTTAATGACACACAGCTTTTTCATTAATGAACAGAATGTGCCCTCAGCAAGTTTGCTGATGACACTAAACTGGGAGGAGTGGCTGACACACCAGAAGGCTGTGCTGCCATTCAGCGAGAGCTAGACAGGCTGGAGAGTTGGGCAGAGAGAAACTTGATGAAATTCAACAAGGGCAAGTGTAGAGTCTTGTACCTGGGGAGGAACAACCCCATGTACCAGCAGAGGTTGGGGGTTGACCTGCTGGAGAGCCGTGTAGGAGAAAGGGACCTGGGGGTCTTAGTGGACAGGATGACCATGAGCCAGCAATGTGCCCTTGTAGCCAAGAAGGCCAATGGCATCCTGGGGTGTATTAGAAAGGGTGTGGTTAGTAGGTCAAGAGAGGTTCTCCTACCCCTCTATTCGACCTTGGTGAGGCTGTATCTGGAATATGGTGTCCAGTTCTAGGCCCCTCAGTTCAAGAAGGACAGGGAATTGCTTGCGAGAGTCCAGCACAGAGCCACAGAGATGATGAAGGGAGTGTCTTTTAATCAAATTCACTTGTGTGATAGGCCAGATATGCTTTTTTTAGCAATAACTGAAAATAAATGCTTCAAGTTATTATTGGTCCCACTGAATCATCTGGAATTTTTTCATTTTCCTGGAAAGTTTATGATCTCTTCGGCAATATATGGACACAGTAGTAAATTTATATTGTTTGCTCATGGTCATGCCAGCCCCTGTCAGCAATGTTCACTTTGCATTCAGAATATATGCCACCACTTTATAAAATCAGCAAAAGTTCAAATTTTAAGTACAGTACAGGAAAAAAATAGATAAGGACATTCCCTAGACAGAAAAACAACCTTACAGTTTATGTTTCAGAGTAGGCAAATTATTAATGATATGGGGATGTTTACCTGTTACTGAAACTTCTCAGCTTACTAGAACTCAAGGAAAGCATTTCATAACTGAAGAAAATGAGGTCATGATGGTTCAGTTCTGATTGTCAGGGTCCCATGTAGGTCAGTGGAAATTTGGCCAAAAGTAAAAAGTCAGGGACCCCTAGATAAAATAAAAAACTCTCAGTAAATCAAGTGTGAAATGTCTTCCATGAACACTAATTCAGATTGTAAATGGGTTCACTCTGAATGCTGAGATGCCCTTTTCTTGTCTGCTTTCTGGAAAAAATGCAGCAGGATGGTTTGCTGGCAAAAAAAAATGTCAGAACAGCTCATTTATGTCAATTTTTGAATCTGAAAATGTTATAATTCCTTCCAATGTGGTAATTCCAGTAGTTTCACAGGCTCACTTAGTGTTAGAGACACATCCCATGCAATACTGCATGTGCCCGGCTCAAAAACAACCGGTGCAACCTGTGAGTTCACACAGTAAATCTCTGCAGGGAGATGCTTTCAATTAACTTCCAAAACCAAATCACTCCCATGTACAACAGCATGTAGGAGTTTTTCAGGAACACCAGAAGTACAGAAGGGTGGAACCAAAAGCAAAAACCGAGTGACAATTATTTGCTCGTTTTTAAAATATTAGCAAATATGGGGTAAATAGGACAGCTTAAAAACACTAACATAGGACCAATAGATGACATCTCAGGCTTTGTGTAAGTCTGTGGCAAGGTTCTCCCTCAGGCCCAGAGGATGGGGAAGGCAGAAATCATGAAAGGATGGCAGCAGCCCTCACCTTCATGCTCTGCAGCAGCAGGATGCACTGACAGGCACCTTGGGCATGTCTCTGTGCACCAGTCCCTCTGATCTGTTTGCTTTCTTTGCTCTCCTTAAGCTCCGTTTCACTGTGCTTGCTGACACAAGATTGCTGTTGCAGGGAAACAGAAGGAAAGCTTATTTAACAAAGATTGCAGGAAGGGACTCAATGGCTTACAGTCAAACATTGGAAACATCACATAAAATATGGAGACAGCCAGGTAAGAGCCAAAGTCCAGTAAGCACTGTGTGCTGTCTCCACATGGTCAAATGTTTTGTGGTCTCATCTTATTATCTTTTTGTTTGTTTGTTTGTTTGTTTATTTATTCCTTTGTAATTTCCTTTCAACTCTTTCTGGTTTACCTGACTGGTACTGTGGAGTAGTTTTAGAGGTCAAGCATCAGCCCAGACCTAAGAGTCATCAGTACAGATAGTGACCAGTGACACCAGGCGAAAGAATAAGGTCAGGTCAAGTAAGACATTCTCTCTCCCAGTTCATGTCCACTGACAACAGCTACATCCTAGAGACTTCCTAAATTACAGGTGGGAACTTTGCATTAGCAGTCCTGAATGGATATTTTTTCCTATTAATTTATCTACTCATTCTCTGAACCAATTTACATTTTTAACTAATGACCTGCCAGAAACAGTTCCACAATTTAAGCACACACTAAGTTTCAAAATAGAACCCACAAAATGCACATATAAACTATATGAAAATATATTTTTATATAGGCTGTATATAAAGATCTATATACCTATATATGTCTTTATACGTGCATATTTATGTATTTATACATGTGCATACAGAACCAAGTTGGTCTTAGATAATTTCAGTATGTCTCACACAGTGCCAGCCTTAGCAAGCTGGCTAGCTTGTAGGACAGAAGACCCAGCTGTCCTATGGCAAGTAAGTTGCCCTTAATATTCAGACATTAACACTTGTCCTAAGTAAACCTGCTTCTTGCTGTTCCCAGTCTCACCCAGACTTCTGTCTCTTGTTTCTATGTACATGAAAGCAGCATGTTCCACCCCTCCACTGTGTTTCAGGTTTTTCCTCTACATGTATCTGATAGCATCCCTGCCTGGAGCTATTGGGGCATGTTTCCAGTTGGCCTCCTGGTCTAGGTGGTAGTTGCAAGTACTGGGTTTTTATGGAAACTAATAGCAGAATTCTACATTTTGTACATTATGAAAACAATATATAAACATTACATAAAACAGTCAGTCTCTTGTGCATTCTCCATCTGTGCCAGATAGAAAATGGATTCTGCAGGACATCATTAACATAAACAGTTGATAAAGAAATAAAGCAGGCTGAAAACATCAGCTGTATTTTTCTTCACTATGACACTTCATTTCTTTACAGCCTGCTCTCAGAAAGAAATGGAGAGAAAAGCTGTGCCAAATGGTGCTTGTAAACATGATACCTCTTGCAGAGTGTCGTGCTTCTGCGATGCTGCAGTTGGTTAATAGAATATCCAGGATTGGGTCAAACTCAAGCATTGCCCAGAGGCCCAAGAGTCATTATGGGAGAAGCTATATGAAACAGGGCTCGGGGCTCTTCTAACTTTTTTGGAAAGCAACCAGTGTTAGCTCTTCATTCAGGGGCTATGTCTTCTTTCAGTTGCATGGAAAGAATTCCTTCTAGATTTCTTTCTAAAATTTTTCAACATGCAAGCAAAACAGAGTGTGGAAGGTTTTCATTTAAATAACTCACACAGAAAAAGATAATGAGTAAAGCCTTTAGCTCCATCCCATGGTTCTTGAATAAGTTTCAGGGAGCAGCACCTTTTGAAGACTAGTAAGCACGTAGTTTGAAGAGGCATAATGTGCTATGACAGAGAACAGAATATCTGACTAAAGGTCTCTCGCCAATGAACAGAGAGTTAAACTCTAAGCACTTGGTATGGTATGAGCCTGGCATGCTCAAGTCTTGCTGGATGTTTACAAGAACAGATGAAGCAGAGTTTATTTCAGCTTTTTGCTCCCAGCCAGAAGGTATCTCTAATCCATTCTCTTTCCCATTAAAGTCTCTTGATGCAGATCTGTTAACTGTTTTAAGCAGTGGTAGTCTGTCTAATTTTATGAGTGCTGTTTTGCAAGCCTACCTGGCAGACTATGAAAACAAACTTCTCAGAAAAAAAAAAAAAGATGCTTTCTCTGGCAGGAGGCCAGGATGTGCAATGCAAGCACTAGATAAACATAGGAAGAAAACATATCCTGTCATCTCTATAAATTGCCGGATAAAAAACTCCTCAAAACTGCAAACAAAGCTTCTTGCAAGTTTAGTTTTCTTTTGGCTCCTTTTCTTTGAGCACTTCACTGTGAATCTGTCACCTTTATTGTGGTTATTTAGAATTTATCATTTTGTCCTTTCCTCGCATAATTCAAGCTAACTTTCTGGTGTAGGGAACTGTTTCCTTTCCTTTTATCACTGCAGTGGAATGACTGCAAAAGATTGACCACATCATCAAATTGCCCAAATCTGTTACCACAACATGACTGGCGTTCAATGCCTGATTTGTTTTTGCAAATAGAAAGCTGAGGCTTCTAGGAATGTCAGTTTAGTACTTTGAAAATTACATGATTTGTGTTATAAAATTTCAGATTCTTACATTCTTTTTCCATGTACATGTATGAAGTGTGTCTTCAGATATAAAGCAGCGTTACCTTCTGTTGTACCCATTTCCAGTGGGAATTTGCATGTATGTATTCTTTTTCCTCTCCCTTTTTCCTTCTCCCACCCCCTTGAATATCTGGACTGCCTGGTCCTGTCAAGAGATCCACAGGACCTGTTGGTTTCATAGGTCGGAGGCCAGGCCAGTTTTGCACAGCTGAGAAGGAGAAGACTCAGATTCAGATACCTCGATGAATGTAAGCCAAAACCAAAATTAATTACATTTTTCTTGTAGTGTGTACAAAATTACTAGCATCAAGGCTAGTGTGGCAGGAATACAAGAGATTGCAGAAATGTTATATAGGATCTAAAAAAAAATAAGCCTATTAACAGCCTTGATTTGTTGTTGCTTTCCATGTGGAAGTCCCTCATTGAGGGAACAGTTACTTTATAGAGGTACCTTTATTTGGTATGCTAGTCATCAGACCTTTAACCTCTGAGGAAAGCAGTTCTGAAAACCAGTTACCATGTTAATATGATGTTCCAAGTTTGTTCTCTGCATTTTGAATTGTGATGACAAAATTATTCTCTATTCCTACCACTCCTGCTATAGTTTTTAAAGATGCAGCCTATTTCTCTTGCTTTCCTCAGTTCTTTCCCATCATAGTTTGAAAGCTTCAGCTATGATCACTGACAAACTTCCTCCATCACCAATTGAATAACATGCTGGAAACTGGGTGCTTCTTCCAAAACATTATTACTGTTATGGAAGACATGTTTGCATTATGTTTTCCCATTTCTTTTTGGCTAATCCTCTTGGTCACACCTCTCATGTTTTATATTTCAATGAGCCATTTTCTTGCAGAATCTCTTTTTCATAGTTTCTGGAAACTCATATCTGAAAAACTCACATCACTCAGAAAACCTCTCCACAGGTGAAAATGCTGTATCAGAAAAGCAAAAGCTTCACCAGCAGAGATTATAGGAGTGCATGAGAATTAGTAATAGCAGGACTAGCAATTCACACTGGAGAGCCGAAGTCTTTTTACCTTAGCCCATACCAAAGCTTTTAAAGGCACAAAGAAAGAAAACTAAAGTGCATGTTATCAGAGGGTTTGCCAGATAGAGACCTCCTCATTTCCCCCAGTAGGTCAAGTCCTTAGGGAACTACTGCTTGAGGTGGCCTGCTCTTGTCCCATTCAGAACTCTTCTTTACATTAAAAACCATACCACACTCAATCAACCAGTTACAGAGCTTTAAATCCATACTATTGAACTGATCATCTCTGTTCAGCTTCTTGACCACCACATGTCAGAAGTTTAAACCACATTTCACACTAGTTGACAATGATCCTGGCAGCCAGTGTGATTCTCTCAAGTTCAGTTCTCAGGTATCTGCAAAGAAAAGCCAGAGAAGTAAGTTTCTTTAACTTTTAGAAAGGAAAGTATTGTATCATCAGGTGCACTTGATCCATAAAAAAGAACAAGTCTCTTCTGATTTCCAAGATTTAGCTTAGATCCTGAAAGATATCTTTGGGGATCTAATTGAAGTCTTGAAGTATTTTCAGCAGGTGAATCAGGAAAAATAATAAATAATAATAAATAAGGTGACTACAATCCTCACATTGCCACACAGAAATCAAAACCAGGAAACAATAAACCCAGAGGGTCCAGGTTATCTAGACTAGTTCCTTCGTAAGGTCCTGAAACCCAAATTCCTGCCTGCTCTACCTACCTAGAAGAGCCCAGTCAGTAGGGAAAACTTTTCTGGGGGACACAGGGAGAGTTAAGGCTACCTGGACATAGTCCTGGGTGCTTCAAATCACCTAGAGGATAGGTCCCTTAATTCATAGAATCATTGAATCATAGAACCTTTCAGGTTGGAAAAAAAACTTGGGATCATTGTTAGTTCTAATGGCTGGAGCTTCAGTCTCAGAAGACTGTAATTTTCACATCATGGACTACTGTATCTGCTGCAGAAAAGAAGGCTTATTATTATTATTTGCCTAGATTGCTAAAAACATACTCAATACCTTATATCTAAAAGGAATTTCAGCCTTTCTTTACAGAGATGTCATGATTTGGGTTTGAGGCAAAACCAGTACCAACCTGAAATGTGTTAGGAAGCACATGGCAAATTCAGTGCCTCAATCCAACAGCTCTAACTTGTGGCTTAATTCTGTTTTTCTGAATTTCCCTGACAGTGGCTGCCCCCCTGGGTCAACAGCACAGCCTGCCAGCTGCAGCCTCAGGCCTCCTTCCTTTGACATTCACACCTCCCACCTGGCACAGATCTAAATATGTGGTTTTGTCCTGGCAGAGGCTCCTGCATGCCAGGCATTTGGCTGAGAGCTCTTGTCATTGCAGGTACTGATATGGATGCAGGGGGACAAGCGTCAGGCTGGCGAGAGCTCGCCTGTGCTAAACAGAGGGCAAGAGAAGCACTTGGATGTGAATAAGAGAGGCCTGTGGGTATTACGATAATTTTGGGTTTTTTTAAGTTTATGTAGCCCCTTTCAACTGAAGAATTTAGAGGGATTTTTTTGGCCAGATAAACTTTTCACAGAGAAAAGTAGTTAAGCTACCAGTTTTAGGTCTTTCAGGAGATGCTGAACGCCTTGGGGGATGAAGACTTAAATCTGGCAGTGAGCAATACTAGATAAGGAGTGGCCCTGCAGAGCTATTCCCAAGCCATCCCCCTTCTCACTTCACTGCCCCTTCCTGAGCTCTCTTGTTTCCAGGAATTACTGGCCTGCTGTTGAGAAATGCGGCTTCGCTCTGGTTCCCAGCGCGGCCATGAAAGAAGCAGGGGCATCCACATCCACATGCACATTAATCTGGGAAGAGGAGCTTCCCCTCACACCTGCTGTGTGGCACAAAGGACCCACAGCATGGCAGGGGGCACAGCCCCCAGCCTCCCTCCTTCCCTTTCTCCCTTGACTGCAGCAAACAAGTGAACAAAAGCGAGGACTTTGTCTCCCCTCTGCCTCAGTACTGATGTCAGGGCCAAGAAGGAAGCAGCAAGCTCCCTTTCAGCCCTCCCACTCCCCAGTCCTGCTCCGAGCCATACTATGTGAGCAGTCCTCCTGCCACTCTGACAAGAAAGATTTACACTGGCACTTCAGATCCCATCACACAATGCCACAGTACACAGCCTTAGCCTGCTTGCCTTACACTTTTTTCAGCGCCTATCATCAAAGTTGTTACGAACCCTTACTTTTTAAATTCCTAAATACCTTTGAAGTGCTGGCCTTCAGCGTTGCAGCTTGCTATCTTTATGGAAGGGCAAACAACTAGGTGAAACTCAGGTCAACCTAATACACATCATTTCCATAAGCTCCCTCCGTAGCTAGTGAGGAGAGAGGCCCTTCGTGACATCTTTCAGATTTTCTAAATTAGCCTTCTACTCTGAATCACCTTCTGAATAGGCTTGTCATGCTCCATCGACCACAGAGGGAACGAGCCTAAGGACAGCCTCTGAGATTAACCTTCCACCTCACACACAGGGGTGGTGTATACACAGCACTGACAAACTGCAGAGAAGATTCTGAATCAAAGGTGTTAATTGACAGGGTAGCACTAAACTACAGTGCAAAGCATAATAGTGGCTGGGAAAGTGTTGTTATAATTGCTACTAATAACAATAGCAAATAAAGTATATTTCTGGGTTTAAGATTAAGGTGTTTTCCATCTCTCTTGATTGAAACCACCTATTACAGGGACTCGTAGCATAAATGCTGCAAAATAGGGAGGTGGCTACCTCTTCCATATGTTTTAAGAGGTTTTCATTCTGCCTTTACCGTACCAGTTTACTGTGACCCTTATGTTAAGGTCACAGAGCACTTACTCTTTTGGGTACAGACTGCACTAACAGAAAATTTGCTGATCTTTTTCTTCCCATGGCAGTTGATATAGCAGTGGCTTATTTAAGGAGCTCTCCTGATAAGACAGCAAGTAGCAGTGATGATACACAGGCCCAGTTCAAATTTGAATCAGTCTTTATCACAGGGGAATGTATGTTTTGTCTTTGCAACACTCAGTTGTACAGGCAGCTCGATAGACCCCTGTCATCAAAGGAGGACAACAGCAAGGGTTGTGCTTCACTCCCAGCTAAGGATAAATAGAGATCTGGTCCTGCCACTCCTTGGGTATTTGCACTGGGAAGCATCCTGTTGAATCAGTAGGATTATCTGCAGTACATAAAACACAGCACTCCTGTAAACTGTTACAGGACTGAATTATTATATATTTTAGTACCTTTATACATTCTATTACGAGTCTGAAGATATTTCTCTAGCTTGAAAACAGGCCACTTCACATTCAGAATATATCCAAAATCAGGTTCTGATTTTAACATTTATTTATTTTTTAGTGTTTCTTGTCAGAAAACAAGGAATCTCTGGTTTTCCTTGCAGCCAGTTGCATCAGCTGCCCAGGTAATCCTATTTTTGGGACAGAACTCTTCAGCACCTCAGTCTGGGCCCTTTTTTGTTGTTCTCTGACACATGTACCTAGTTTTCTGTGGTGCTCACCTTCACATCAGAAATTCTATTCCCACCTTCCAAAATCACCTCTCATTCTCAACATTCCTGCCCAAAACTCCCAGCCCCACAGAAGTTTGAAGTCTATTTACAAAAGAGACTCCATGCAACTACAGACATCACAGACACATCCCGTCCCAGGGTATCACTTTCTTCCTGAGTTCTGGGTTGATGAAGTGGCCAAAGAGATGTAACACAGGGCAATATTATCCCTATTATCCCTTCCTTGCTGAGGAGAAAGCAGAAGTCAGTCCATTCTTGTGAATGAGACTCCCCTTGCATCAAGCACATCTCCAGATAGCCCCTTTGTCAAACTGAAGCCCACTGTGCACTCTGGAGCAGCACCAACTGCACTTGACCAAGGCTGAGTATATAGCACTGCTATGCAATGAATAACAGAAATACATGAATTAATGTAATAAAAAAGCTAATTTTGTTTCTGACAAAAAAAAATACAAATATATCATTACTTGGGTGCAGAATTCTTTATTATGAACAGTAGGCTTTTGAAATTGTGTATCAGGGTAAAAACCAAAACAACAGCCCATGCTTCAAAATGCAACAGCACACAACTTAATTATCACTGTTATGGAAAACCCTTTTCCTTTCATTCATTCCCAGCATACTAATTTTTTCTTTTACTCTGCCTCCAAAACCTCCAGTAACAAACACTTAGGAACTGCTAAATTATTATACATATAAACATTTATATATTTTTTTTTTTAGTTATTACCTTTTTATTTGCTTTTTTTTTAAAGAAGGATATTTTTGGTTGGTTTGGTTTTGTTTGTTGTTCAGGTCTTGAGAGGCTTTATCTACCAAAGAGAAAAAAAAATAGTTACTGACCTTTTCAGATCCTAATTCAAATCTTTTGCGCTGGCAGTAGAAATGGAGGGAAGCAGCAAATTAAAAGGACTACAGGGCAACTAAGAAAGCTCAGATCTGATAAATTCAAATAAAAATATTCTTCACCAATGGAGATGATAATTTCAATGGTGGTTTTGTAGCATTAGAGCCTTCTATAACTCAAGGCACCCAGAAGGGATGGAGACATTTTTCGGTAAAAGACATTGTTTGTGTGTGTACACACTTTTGTGTGTATGTCCATGTGTATTTATATTGAATGTCAAATCTCATTTGACCAGAAATCAAATGTAATGGTCTTTCTCAGGAAAGGCCCTCAGTAAACAGTGAAGATTATATCATAGACTTGTGTTTTACTATAAGATTACAGGGTTTTTTCTTCCATTTGGGTATCTCTAGAGATGATTAGTGCAAGCTAAGTAAGACAAGCTGAGATAAGACCTCTCTGTAGGTGACTTCCCACAACTGTTAAAAATAACAATGGGAAAGAGTTGAATTATTACTTTGTGGGACTGATTAATCTTGAACGTGAACAGCTAGTTGTGCAAATTCTCTGTTCTCAGTGAAAATCAGGTGTTGTTTTGTCACCTACATGGCAAGGTCCCTTCGTGTCCCGTCGCATGTGCCACTAGCATGTATTTGAGTATTAATGACAGTTCTACCCTGTGCAAGGCCAGAGGGTTGATGAATTACAGGTTTTTAACTTCAGCTGTAGCAGCGCATAGGTTGAGCTCTGGGGTCTTACACTTCTCAAAGTGGTCTTTACACTGCTAGTGGTTACTTTTGCATGGACATCTCATTCCACTCACCACTGGTGGTCCTCCTTGCATCCACAGACGTATTTAATGAACACTCCCAGAAGTTTGGAGCACAGAGTGGAAGCAGAACTTGGATCTCTTCTGCACAAAGTTCTCTCCATTCATACACTCCATATATAACAGAAAGAGGCTATATAAAGACACAGATGGCCTTCTAAGACCCTATTCCAGAAGGCAACCCACCAGAAAAGAGCTGAACCTAAAAGCTCTTTGCCAGACTTGTTTATAGCTTAGCCAGCATTTGGGGACAGAAGTGGGAATGACAGGAGAAATCAGAGAGCTGTTTGCCCTGCATGATAGAGCCTGGGGAAGCATGACTTGAGACAACACTTTAGCAGTTCCGGCTTACTGATAAGATGAGATATCTCCCACAGAAGAACAAACATCTTAAATCACTCTCATTACTCAGTAACCTAAAAATGTGACTAACTGCTAAGTAGCATATTAGTGGATAAGGAATTGCATCCAGAGGGCAGTGGTCAATGGCTTGATGTCCAGATGGGAAATGGTGGCAAGTGGTGGCCCTCAGGGGTCCTATACTGGGACCAGCATTGTTTAATATCTCAATTAATGATATTGACAGTGGCACTGAGAGGACCCTCAGCAAGTTTGCCAATGACACCAAAGTGGGTGGTACATCTGGCTTGATGGGGCTCTGAGCAATCTGTTCTAGTGTGAGATGTCCCTGCTTATTGTAGGGGGGTTGGATTAGGTGACCTTTAGAGGTCCCTTCCAACCCAAGACATTCTATGATATTAAAAAGGATTTTTTTTTATTTTATTTTGTAATTAAACAATAGTGAGTACTTGGTCTCCTTTCCAGTGATAGGATTTAGGTTGCTGAGTCCATTAGTGATTTGAAGAATGCACTGTCAGTTTTCATGCCTTATAATACTTCACTTTTTTCCAAACAGTTTCAAAAGCCTGTATAAATCTCCTAGTCTTGTAAACAGTGCGAAATATCTTCCATTTTTGGCAGTGAGTGATGGAATGGTTTGTATGGAGTAATTAATTATTCTAACATTTTAACTAATAGTTCAACCCAGAAAGAAAACCAGGAAAAATATTTGGAAAATAAATCAGATTTTGGAAAAAAAAAAGGATAAAGGAAAATACATAAAGAAAGGAGACAAAGTAACACTACCTGAATTTCTGCATAATTCTATTTAGCCCATAAATGTAATTTAACTTCTTTACTCTACTCTTGAGGCTTAATCATCTCTCACCAAACACACACACACTCATTAAAGCCACTGTTAAAGTAAAACAGCTGAGCTTGACACTGCTTAGCTAATGGATAATTAAGAAAAAATGAAACCAAACCCCTCATCTATAACCCATCATTGTGTCAATATTGTACAGGTTGAAATAAATGCATACTGCAACAAGCTGCTTTACAAGTATCAGGACTTTGGAGCAGTCAGACTTCAGTATGCACAAACCAAAGAGCTGTTTTCTTCCAGAATAATTTTCAGGCAGGTTTCTTTCTACAGACTGAAACTTCTGAGTTTACAAAGAAAAGTGTTTCTGTGGTAAGCAACACCCTAACTGATGGGAAATTAGTACAATAAAGAACGACCACTAAGAATACTTGAAATTGATTTAAGAATGTCCAGAAGTCCCCTACAGTTTTCACAACCAAATGAGAACACCACGCTTCTGTGTATTAGTTTATTTAATTCTTTATCGCCACTAAGAGCAAGTAAATTATGTTGATACAATTGGTAAACATATACATTCACTAGAGCCTCCCACAATCCCACAGAGCTAAGGGAAACATTAAGGGATGTTACAGGATTAATGCTTTCATTCTACAATACGAATATATGGCTTTCATACAAGTTTAAAAAAATCAAAAGGGTAACACAATGCTAGCTTACAAAATCAATATACAAACTGAAAAAAAAAAAAAAAAAGGGAAAGGAATAGGAAAAAGAGAGTAACCCATAAGAAGATATCATATAGCACTGGTTTAATAGATATGTACAGAATTAGAAATCCATTGAACATGATATTCAGGCTTTAACTTGTTATTTTGACTTTGATTCCTTCTTTCTCTTTAACACCCAAACTACAAGCATTAAGATGTGTTTTACTTTGTTTTTTTTTCCATCTATTTTTTTCTCCATTGTCCTCACTTTTTATTGGCAGAGAAAAAGCCTTTTTTCTGCCTGGGTTTCTATATTCACACCTAACTGAAGCAGTTTGTCCACTTCAAAGCTTTGAACAAAGCCCTTCCATGTACTTGGTATGACAGAAGAGAACATCACTCTGATACTAAGTCCTATGGGCCATTTCACTGGCATGCATTTTGCATTGTCCTTGGACACAGCCATCCTTATACTGATATGCTGGCAAGTGGGAAGAAATCTAGCTCTTCATCCTATTTACTACTTTCGTACCCTTGTGTAAATAACAACACAGGACAAAAAGTTCTTTCACTCCTACTTCCGCTTGAAAACATGGCAGTACTACTTGTGAGATGTTTTGAGTCACAGATCCACTTTTAAATAGAATTTTGCTTTCCCATACATGTATCTATGTATGTATGTATATTTAAGGAGCTGCTGTGTCTGATGCTGACATCCTCATTAGGTGCTTTCTAGCTCCAGCTGCAGCAGTACTAGCCTGCCTCTGCTTCAGGTCACCTCAGCAACCACAACACACTCTGGACTATCAGAGCCACTTCCTTTAACTATAAAAATCTAGATGACTACATCATTATAATATGGGAAGTGTAATGAACGACCTAATGAGAAAAGTTAAATAAGGTCTTGTGGCCAGGTAGATTAGGGCAAGGGAATTCAAACAGTGTAATTAATTGAATGAAAATGGGTAAGACAGCCCTGCAGAGGCTATCCATTTTCCTAGCTTTACATCACAGAATCCAGGGCTAAAGCTTTTGTCCAGTCTTTAACTTTTCAAGACCTTCTGAAATGGGAATGTTTGGGAGCCTCTTCTTTATCTCATCAGTAAATTCATACATTCATACACTGGACACGATTTCAGTTTTTTTAAAGAAAGGAGTAAGAACTGTAGGCACAGTTTTTTCATAGGCAACTCACTCAAAGCCAGGTAATTTAAAGGCTATGAGATACCTACTGAGTTTTTTAGCCAGCTGGGACCCCAAGACACTCCACATTTAAAGTGAACTGCAGAAAGGTTAAAAGGATTGCACAGCCCCACCAGTGATATAATGTTAGTTGAATATAGTAAAATTCCCATGTTTTCCTTGTAATATCTCATTGCTGCTTAGGTCAGAGTGATGAGGCCACAAGGCAGACTGCCATTTTTTAAGAGTAGCAGAAAAGGAACATTAGGAAAATAACTTCAGCATCATTTAGTTCTGGTCCAAAAGCACACAGAGTTTTCTGCTGCTATAAACAAGACTACCTTAACTTTCTCCAAATGCAAATACTCATGGGGCCAAAGAAGTTCTCTCCATGCTCTACTTTACTTAGGCAAGTCTTCCACTGTCCCGGAAGCTCTATGCACCATGTCTCTTTCCTCTAATTTTATGGTGAAGGAGGACTTTGAGGGAAAGGATGCAGCTTCTTGCCACTGTTTATCTAGCTAAGGATTTTTTCTGTTTGAGGGCAGTTTTTCATTATTGTCTCTAATTTTTGATCAAATGTGATGCATTACTGTCCCCTAGGAAGCCTCACTCAAATTGACCTATGATAAAGGTTTTATTAGCAAGACACTCTCCCACATTCTCATATTTCCTTGTTCGTTGTCATCTTTTTATTAACAAGTTGCTATTGTGTCTTTTAATCTTAAAAGGACACAATGAGATACCTGGTGGTAGGGGCTTGCTGGGGCTGTTTTGCAACAGGTCAGCAAGAAATGGAAAATACAGCCTCAAGCATGAGGAAAGATAAACAATATACGCAGAAGTTTGGCTGCACAGAATGGACAGAAAAGCTACAAATACTATCAAAATTAGGGATAAATGGGAGAAGGCAGAGAACAGGTACAATCTTTCCCCACAAAGGAGAAAACACAGTCAGAAGCTGACAGAAGACTAGAGAGTCTAGAGAGCTGTCCTAAAGAGTTTAAAAAAATGAATATGAAATACCTACCTCTGTTGACACACTGCTTTCTTTTCCTATAAGAATTTGGGAGATGTGAAACACTATTACGTCATGTCAAAATGGTGTATTTCACCAATATTTTACTTGAGAAATGTGTCTGGTTTATATCATTAATGTTATTACAGTTCCTAGACTGAGGAAAAGTCAGGTTGGCTTTTATCTCACCCTCATAACTGACATTAGAGTAAGGTAATTCTGATAAAAGTCATCATATGATAAGGGATTCCACTAAAAAAATGGGAATGCTATACAATGTTTGTCTTCAAACACTCCTTGCTAGCAGCATGGTTCATTTCAGGGGTTTTATAGGCTTGTTCCCATAAACAGTCTCCATAGTATTCAATTCCCTGTACTTCATCTTAATGCTCCATTGTTTTACTTGAACTGTCCATTGCCACATGCCAAGTCGTGAAGGATATACACCTAAGAAATACATTATATTTTCTCCTGTCAACATTGTCATAACTTGCACTTGTAAACCAGAAAAGAAAGGTTTACTAATGTCTCCCTTTGATACTGCTTCCTGTTGAACACATTGTTTTGAGGTTGGAGTGGGACTTGACTCCTCTGTACTTTTAGTGACATTCTACATTTGATTAGTTTTCATTAAGGCACAAATCGAGCAAAGCATAAAACCAAATGTGCCAGCCAGCAATCCTGCCTTCCCTACTCAAGAAGCATGCAAAAGAAGTTTGTAAAAAATGCTGCAGACTTATTATCTGTATTTTCTTGACAAAGTCTCCAACATTGTCTGTTGGTATGTTTTATAATTATTATACTTCGATTTCTCCTAATTTTTCTCCTTCAAAAGACAGCACAGTCCAGAATGTCATTATGAATTAAATGAGAATTAGTAAGTTACAACTTATTATCTACCTGCATGTACAAGTGGTTTCTATTCCTGGAGCCTTTTTGCTGCATTTAATAGTCTGTTAAGTATGTCAGGCTGATGAGCAAAGAGTCTCTTCCAATATGGGCACTTCGGGTCAAAGTCAGAAAATGTCCCAATCCTCAAATATTGTTTTGAATCAAGATATACAGTCCTAATTGCTTAGCAGCATGGCTCAGCCTACTTAGAGGAAGGGAGCTATATCCAAATTCCCCTAAGTTTAAACTTTCCAGAATCTAGAGTCTGGATGCAGATTCGTCTTTAGCTGATACTCAACAACTCACCCCTCTCTCTTCTAGGAGAGCTCAGTACTTAGAAAAAGGCTGTCATTTGGGAGATTTTTAGCATCTCCCTATACCATATTGTAGCAGTAGCAAATAAAGATGACAGCCACTTCTCAACAGGGACATTGATGAAATAAGTGTCAATCGGTTAAACTAGCTAATCAACACATCTATACTAAGTCATTTTCCATTGAAATAGGATAGCACCAAGAGAGCAAAATACATATTTCATCTGAAGTAGCTGCCCCCACAGCACTGTCAGACAAGTTTGCCTTCCCAAAGGAGATGGGGTAGAAGAGTCAAAAAGAAAATAAGGAGGAATTTCAGAATGACTGAAAACTGAACATGATGGGATGGAAAGAGGTTTTGTTCAGACACTTGCCTCTTGCTTACTTTATAATATCACTAGTGAAGCAACTGCTCCTCTTAGGTACCAGGTACATCCTTTCAGAGCTGACCTGACTAATCTGTTCTATCCAGCTTTCCTCTGTGTTCTGCCACAAATTACTTCTATCATCTTCATAGCCAGAGTTTCCACAGAATGTTTTCTGCTGTTTTCTTGGAATTTTTCTTAATTTTATATAAACTATGAAAGATACGGCTCCAATTACTGTCAACAACAAGATACCAAAGTAGATAAAAAAGATGTGGCTAAGTAGTACAGAGGAAATGTTCTCCTACTTCATGCTCAGTGTTGTGAGGACTGTTGTGTTTTCTTCTGGTCCTAACATGGTATTTTTTTGTTTGTTTCTTTGTTTTCTGTAAACTCTTTCCATGAAGGCCCTACACCAACATCACAATAATGGGACCTTGACTGGCCTCTTTCAAAAAATATTAGGAATGTTCCTTTAACAAGCCAGATGGGCAGTTAATCATAAGGGCCAGAAGGTGTCAGAGGAAACACAGAGGAATTTATTTTCTTCTTAACTCACAGAGGCGGAAATCAGAAGTCACATCTAAGGTTTGCTAAAGGACAGTCAAATGGTGGTCTCAGCATCATTCCCAACTCTTGCCAGCTCCCTAGGAAACATGGACTAGATTAACCAGTATAAGACAATGGTGCAACAGTGTTTACACTCAAAGCTGAACTACTTTAAGTGAACTGATGCAGCATTTAGACAGACATACCTTTGGTGAGTGAAAAAGCTTATTTCTGTCTTTGCTTTCAATCAGACCTACCAATGCTTTAGTTTAAGCCGAGGCACAAGCACTGGTAGACCTGATTAGACCATAAACAAACAAAATAGCACCCAGAATCACCCAAATATGAGCCTTTATGATATATTTTGGATTTGGTCATTGCATGTCCACCACATTGGGGACTTTTTAACTATACCACTGGCTCAGGTATGTGTAACAGCATAGTCAAAATAACAAGGACAACAATACAGAGTGCAAAACACACCTGAGGAGTCTGGGAACTACTTGTGTGGCTAATTTATCTTAGCTACATGCAGCCTTGGCTAGCTGGCTTCAAAAGTGTTTGGGAACGTCTAGAGAAGGACTAAGCCTCACTGTGAGTTCAGATTAGCCGTACCCTCCACGTGAGAAAAAAGAGGGTGAGCTCTGCATTTAGGTTTTTTTTTTAATTTATTTTTTTCATAGAAAAAGGGAGTGATAAATTAGTCTGGAAAAAAGACTCTCTGCTTGTCTACAAGCTAATCCCAAGAAAGCAATGCAATTTATTCAGATGAACACAGTCTGCTGTAGCTTCGCTGGAGTCAGTGGGTATCTGCAGAATGAGGGAAACTATTCCTCCTGACTAGCAGGCAAGCCTGCCACCTACACAAACCATAAAGCTCATTTCTTGCTGTTGAATTTTAAGATTTAGAATTTAAAAGCAATCATTTTGAAATAAATTTGGGCACTGACATCCCTTATGTTTCCTCTAAAAAACCTGCTCAGCTGGTCATTTAGTTTGATTGACAAGCCTTTACCTGGGGACAGACCAGGTCATGAACTGTCAGAACTTTGTCAGAACTTTTTTCTATTTTGTGACTTTACTCAGGACTTATCATTTAAAACAAGTAAAATTGAACCAACTGAAAACCATCTGGTTGTATTTTTTTCTTTCTTTTTCTTGCAGACCATTAAAAAAATAAATAAATCAATTGCAGAACTATTTCTATTTTGACTGTGCTTTTCCAAGGTCTTTTTTCTTATATAAAAATGGAAGAAAAAGTGGTTTTGTATTTCCCTTCTACTTTACTAACAGAGAACTAAAAATTAATTTCACTCCTTTTGGTTTTAAGTCCCACAAATTGCCCCTTTGTTGGTCAAAAATATGTACTATCTCAAGCATTTTCCAAACAGATTTCTTCCATTACTTCCCAGCAGATGTACTATTTTTCAACCAGCCAACATTAAAATCAACAGGAAGATTCCCACTGATACAAAAGGGACTTGGGTCAGGCATAATCACAACAATTTCAATTAGATTTTTGTGAAAAGGATATTCTCCCTTCTGGCAAAATAAACAAATAAAAGAAAACATTTTTCAGCTTTTCTAGGTAAAACAGAGGTCACTGCTGTCCACAAGTGTTGATAAAAAATGGAAAGTTTTGCTATTGCTTGACTTAGAAAAAGCACTGCTAGAAAATTGTGAAAAATTTGGACTCTTCTCTATCCAACTGTTGAAAGATTTGAGAATTTTTAGTGCCAACATACAAAACTTGGCCAAGGATAGGAGTGCTACTGTTTTATACCCAGAGATGGTAGCATTTTGGAATGAACATTCACCACATATCTAAAAAATTCTATGCCTGTAAATACCCCCAAAAATGCCCCCATTCTTTCCTAAAACAAAAACTTCACTTGTCCAGATGTATAAGAACTTAAGGATCAAGTCTGTGTTTTTTCATATGTAAGGTCCCAATCATATATAATTGCACCCAGCTAGACTCCTATGTTCACACAGGACACCACTGACTTCAGCGAATCTCCAAACAGGTTTGGGTTCTGCTTGCAGGGACTAATTACCAGATTGAGACCTATGGCAAGACTTGATTAAAAAAAAAATTAAAAACCCCTCTACATTGTTCAATATACAATAGGTGTAATTTTCTAAATGAGTTTGGAGTCCTTTATTATAGGCCTCTAAAAATTGTTGTTAGGGTTATACATTAAAAATACTAAAGTAATAAAAAAATGAGTATTTTTTTTTTCTGTGTTTCCTTGTTTCCTCCTATGGTACCATTAAGCTATAAATAATTTTAGGATAAAATGCCTAGGTATAAATGAAACTGTTAACTGATCGTGTTTGCCGTTGTCCTTTTCTCACATTGCCCAAGTTGGGTCCATTAATCCAGCATCTTCTCTTGTTTCTTGCCTTCCTTTTTCTTCTTCTTGGATTCTGTCAAGATAACAATAACCATAAAATAATCAGTGTCTAGCAGTCACTGGAATAAATTTTATTCCATAACCCTGAAAATGCCCTTTGCTTTCTCTATGCAGGTAAGTACTATTTTGCTTTCCTCATTCTGAACAAGGAAATGGAAAACAGGACAAAAAGAAGGAAGAAAAAAAAAAACAAAAAAAAAGAAAGACAAAAAAAAAAGGAACAGACGAGGTGTTAGAGGAGATGGAATGGAGAGTCCAGGTCCTGTTCAGAACTCTGCCTATCTGAGCCGCTGACCCTGTTTGTCATGCAAATCATTGTCTCAGGAACTTGCTTCGAAAATAAGAAAACAGCAGGCAGCTCCTGGAGAAACCAGGTCATGGCTCAGTGGAGAGCTGGAAGAAAGCTTTGCACACACTACCCACACACACCCTCCCTTGCTTCCTTTCTGTTTCATTGTTAGTCTTTGGCTTTCCCTGAATCTCAGAGACATTCCAGAGCATGATGAGAAAGCTCATTTGTTTCTTCAGCTCCTCCATTGCCAACTCTTCCCCCTTTGTCTGGGACAAACACCTACATACGTTTGAGAGGCAAGAGAAGTTTGGCCGGGAGACTGTCCAGCGAGCTGGTACCAATAGGACAGGGAGGGGACTAGGGAGCATCTGTTTCTCTGATTATTTTGGGGTAAATAAGGGAACAACGTGAAGGTACAAGTTAAAGTTTCTACATTATAACACCACCTGTGGTAACCACTGTGCTATAGGGCAGTGTGGTGTTCTACAGCTAGTGGAAATTCAGAGGGGCCTAAAAATTGAATGAATTACAGGGAATAGGTAGTATTGTATCACATGTCACCTTGTAATGGGGGAAATAACAGCTCTCACTGGGAATGTGAATAAATCCTTTTGGATACTGCCACAAAACACAAGTTTTGATAGTATCTCCTCAATATAAGGAGACAGAAACTGAGTTTCTGTGAAGCATTCTTCCTGGAACCAAAAGAGCAAGCAGGTAGATCGATGTTTGCCTTCACCCAGATTTAACTTTCCTCCTCTGTTTCTTCCTTCTCAAAAAACACCACCACCACCACAACCCTCCCCCGCCCCAGCTCCCCTCGAAAAAAAACAAACCCTAACAAAAACAAAACACACACACAGCACAACAAAACAAAACAACACAAACAGTCCAAAACCAGACAAATCAACAAAACTATCTCAGGTTAAATGACAAATATCACTGTGAATGAGAGGGTAAGCACTTGGCCCTTAAGGTAGTATTCTTCTTTGTGAATATCGTTTTTTTGTACTCTGACCAGTTTGGGTAATATACACCAACAGTGATTAGCTCTGGCAAAAAAACAGCTTACTTGTATTAAAGCCACAAGAGCCATTCTGACATCTTTCAGCTATGGACAGGGCAAGGGTACCTCCAGAAGAAGGCAGACAGACTTGGGTGATCATGTTTCTCTGATGGTTGGTTCCTGTTTGCCAGTGTTTCAAACCAATATTTTTTTCTTCATCTTTTCAACAAGACAAAAATTGTTTCCAAGAATCCTTCAGTCAAAGCAAAATAAAATAGCTATTTTGCATTTAGT
>NW_009952404.1:1269654-1278348 GCF_000747805.2 Chaetura pelagica
TTTCCCTTAAAAACTTTGCTTAACATTTAAAGAGATAATGACTTAAAACAATAAGTTATTTTTTACATCTGAAGATGTGAAAATTAACTATTATTTTTTCCTCTGCCTTTTTATGTGTGACGGTGTTTGTGTGTGGGGGGGGGTGTCTGTATGGATGTCCTGCAGTCTGGAGCCATTCACAGAACTTGGCACTATTTTACAACCTGTCAATCCAAAATTTCGTTTTTCAAGATTTGCTTCCAGCTAAAGCATTGTTTTTTCCCCTACAAACTTCTGTCTCTTCTCTCCTCTCCTCTTATACTACATCTCCCACTTCCTCTAATTTCTCTTTGTATCACTGACCCTCCTGGATTCTGTCTGTATCGATTTCACTCTCTTTTCCACTCTCTTTCCCCATGATACCTCTTTCTCTGAAAGGAACAGCAGCATTTTATCAATCAGACTGGCACTTGAATCTGTAAAATCTATTTAGACCCAGCACAAGCAGAAAGGCACTGCAGAGTTGAACTGATATGTTCTAAAATCAAAGGAGACGTGAATGTAGAGTCCTAAAAGGACTCTACTGAAGAGTATGTTCAATTCACGGTACAGGTGAAGTTACTTACAACCAGGAGAAGGCCTTTGGTCTGGAGTTATGTGATCGCATTAGGTCTCTATCCTTAGAGACTTGAGGTACCAGACAATCCACTGTTTATTCAATTGCGCTTGGACCCTGTGGGTCTGTCCCTGCTCCTGCTAGCAAAAGCTCACATCTCACTGTTGTCTGCTTTGTGATAATATGCACATCACCCAAACTGCCAGACTCGTTTACCTACAAAGACAAATGATTCTGCTTCGTTCCTCAGCGGAATAAAAACCTCATGTGTGGAACATAATTTCTCTCACATTAAATGTACTTACACCAAAACATCTTAATCTTTCAGACACGTAAGCTGTTCTGATGCAAAACACATTTGCTCAGTGAAATGACATGCCCCCCTAGAGTTGTGGCAATATATAAAAAACTGGTCAAATATTTCCCAGTCCTTAGGCTCTTTTAAAAATCCTGACACAGACACCACTACCCAGGTACTGACCCATGAAAACATTGCTGTTTATAGTCTCATGCAGAAGTCTGTTCACAGCTACCCTCCACGTGTTTTGATTATGGTCAGGCTACTGGCTGCAGTATATCTATGGCTAACTAAGTAAGCATAAAGTTGCTTTAAGATGTTCTATGTTAATGTTTTCCTATTGCTCAGAGCTACTCCTTACATCTGCATCATTAAAGCTTTCATTGTCCTCATCTCTGTTCATCCTACCCTAGTCGTTCAACTTTTATGACATGCTCTCCAGTCTCCACTAGTATCCATGTCACCCTGATCACTTGGCCTGCCATCACTGCTCTTCCCAGGGTAGCCAGGCTTGACTGAAAGGGTCAGCACTGACATCAGTGCTCTGAATGCCTGAGTAGTTTAGAGTAAAATGACAGTTACCTGAAAGCTCAGCAGTGCCATGTCCCAGCTCCAGCTGTAGGCACATACTAGTTAAGTGAGGGAAAGATCCCCTAGACACCACTGTCAAGAATAATCATATTCAGATTCCTATTCCATACATTAAAATAATCAAAATTCAATTCAGCTTAGCACAGATTGGATGAAACGCCTTCAGTTCAGCTATTTCCCACCAGATCTCTTCCTGTGGTCCCAGCCTGCCATCAGAAATTATAATAACTTGTCAAGTAGTGTCCACTGAAATAGCCTTTACAGTAACGGGAAAGCCACTTTGCTGCTCTCCACATCTCACTGGTACTACAAAGCAGCTTGATCTTGGCAATGCTCACCACTGAGCCAGAAGGAAGCAAGAAAAGCAACATGGTGAACAGGAACTGCCCTGAGCAGAGCTGCCATCTGCAAGCACTTTGGGTCAACAGCAGCTTCCTTCACCTCATCTACCTGATTAATACAACATTTGCAAAGGCAGAGCCAGGAATCTGTGCATCAGCTGTGCACTGGCTACAGGGAATGTGTTTGCTGCAGACAAATGCAACCAATAACACCAAGAGCCGCTCTGATAAAATGACCTGACCAGATTAAATCTAGGTTGACATCAGCCCACACAGAATTTTAATCTGAATCTGCTAAGCACAGCATTTGCTTTAAAGCTTAGTGGTTCAGCTTTTTCTGTGCTAAGCCAAACACCAGTTAGAAGCATCTTTATGAGCTACTCTTAGTGGAGTTCAGGATCGCAAGAGGAAGGAGCAACGTAAAAAGCAGAAGGAGAACCCTGGATTTAAGGAGAGAAAACTTTGGCCAGTTCAGAGACCTGATCAGCAGGGTTAAGTGCCTAACTGGGGCAGAATTGTCCTACAGGACACATCAGGCTTGTGCGCCACAAACTGGATGATTTCAAAACAAAACTTTATGAAGAGTATGTAAATACCTTTGATATTTACAGTTAAACACATTAAATGCATTTAATGCCTTCTCAAAGGTATTTCTTCTGCGGATACCAAAAGCAGGGGCAGCACTGAGGTGGGAGCAGGTGTTATTGCTCACTGTCTGTCAACACTTGAGGCAAACAGGCTGTGCAGAGAAGGGAACAGACAAAGGTACCTGTTGAACCACTGCTCCAAGGGCACAGTGTGTGTTACTGCCCAACTACACTCTCCTACCTCTGGAGCTGCTCAGCACACAGCCACACTGAGGAAAGTAGCAGCAGGAGCTACATCTTTTCCACTCCAGACCAGGTTTCCTTCACCTGAAGGTAATACTTGGTTTTACCACCCCTGTGCATCCTTGCAGCAAAGCAAACTTACCAGAAGAATGAGCTACATATGCTTCAGAATTACTAAGGGTGACAAAACAGTCCTCATTTTTTGTGTCTTTTCGGCCCTCCTACCCTACAGTGAGAGGCTGCCTCGCAGTGCTCTTTCTCAGCTGGAGGCCAGGGACCTGAACCAGGTCACATGCAAAGAGCAAATTCAGAATACCTGGCAGTTCCTGCAGAGTGCAGCAACAAAACACAGCCATCCTGCCCCCCTGGAACCCAGAAGACTTTGAGCATAATAAAAGCATCCACGTTGTGTTGTACAACTATCTCTGCAACAGAAAACTGTGTCGATGAACACACACTGGATTTTCCAATCATCCATCATCTGAATAGCCCTATGAATACCTATATGCCTAAGAATTATTACAGATTAAAAGGTGTGTGGTCATGAATTAGCACTGGACCCAATTTGGTGGATTACAAAAAAATCCAGTGAGGATCTTACTGAGTAAACAAAACAATTTGATAAGCAGAACTTTCTCTATGCAATTTGAAATGGCATCAGCCCTCTAAATAGCTGTCTTTATTCTGCAGCCTCATTCTTACTATGCAAGCAGCAAAGCAAAGTAATTTTGTCAAACAGGAGCCACATACCATTCGCAGGCATTCTTAACGTATAAGGTACAAAAGGGAGGTAATTACCTTTTAATGGAAGCCAAGCTTTGTAAACCAAGATTTGCAGGTATTTATTTTCATTTGTTGAGAAGAAGACAACAATTCACTCACGGCACTGCTGAACTCCTATACATAAAATCAAGCAGTGTCCCCAGAAGCAATATTAATCTTTTAAACAATCAAACTCTGTGCTGATGGAAGGTTAGAGTGAAGAATTTCAGTACCAGGTGTTCAGGACACAGTTTTCCCTTGAATTAGCACTCAGTCCAATTGAGTACAGAGTAAGTCAGGTTTTTAAAGGGCTCTTTACCTCTCAGTGGTGTAGATTTTCCAAAGCATCTCGTTGCTATGGTGGTGCAGGGCAATGGTGCTGTCAGGGTAATTGTGAATTTTGGGGGTGATACAGAATCATAGAATCATTAAAGTTGGAAGGGACCTCAAAGATCATCAAATTCTAACCCCCCTGCCATGAGCAGGGAGCCCTATCACTAGATTAGGCTGCACAAAACCTCGTCCAACCTGGCCTGAAAAACCTCCAGGGATGGGGCATCAACAACCTCCCTGGGCAACCCATTCCAGATCCTCATCACCCTTATAAGGAAGAATTTCTTCCTAATCTCTAACCTAAATCTCCCCTCTCTCAGTTTAAAACCATTAGCCCTTGTCCTGTCACTATCGTTCCTGATGAAAAGCCCCTCCCCAGCTTTCCTGTAGGCCCCTTTCAAGTACTGGAAGGCTGCTATAAGGTCTTCTTGGAGCCTTCTCTTCTCCAGGCTGAACAGCCCCAACTCTCTCAGCCTGTCTTCACAGCAGAGGTGCTCCAGCCCTTTGATCATCTTGGTGGCCCTTCTCTGGACCCTCTCCAGTGGGTTTATATCTTTCTTGTGCTGAAGGCACCAGAACTGTATGCAGTATTCCAGGTGGGGTCTCACCAGAGAAGAGCAGAGGGGCAGAATCACCTCCCTGGCCCTGCTGGCCACACTTCTTTTGATGCAGCCCAGGATGCAGTTGGCCCTCTGGGCTGCAAGCATACCCTGGCGGTTCATGTCGAGCTTCTCATCTACTACCAATCCCAAGTCCTTCTCCTCAGGACTGCTCTCTAGTCATTCTGCCCCCCAGCCTGTATTTCTGCCTGGGGTTGTGCCAACCCAGGTGCAGGACCTTGCACTTGGCCTTGTTGAACTTCATGAGGTTGGCATTGGCCCACCTCTTCAGACTGTCAAGGTCCCTCTGGATGGCCTCCCTTCCCTCTAGGGTGTCAACCACACAACACAGCTTGGTATCATCAGCAAACTTGCTGAGGATACACTCGATATGCCAACCCACATGTAAGACAGTAGTCTTAACTTTAACAAAGTCAAGGATTTTATCCCTTGGTGAAAAAATCTCACACTAAAGAGGTTCAGCCTGCTCTCTAGGAAGAGTGACTGGACTATCTTGTGATTTCCATGGCTGTAGAAAGAAATCTCTTGATTTATGAAATACTCGTTAAATATTTCTGCTTCTAGAGAAAGAGAACCTTTCATGGTCATCTAATTAATTTTTGTCCTATTTTCCTGCCTTATATAAAGCATTTATGTCTTCTAAATTAGTTTAAGAAAGAAAAACTATATTACGATAATTTTTTTCAAAACTTAATTTTTCTTGAAAGCCACTTTGAGCAATACACAGTTCTACTAGATGAAAAAAAAAACAAACAAACAACAATGCTCCACTAGGTAAGCAGCAGTAGAAGACAACTCTCCAATGACTCAATGACCTTGATGTGACTCTATTTCATTAATATATTAAAATTTATTATATACCCTATACATTAGCTCTGTGCTGTTTAATCATAGAATCATAGAATCTTAGGGGCTGGAAGGGACCTCGAGAGATCATCTAGTCCAACCCCCCTGCCAGAGCAGGGTCACCTAGAGTACATCACACAGGAACTCATCCAGGTGGGTTTTGAATGTCTCCAGTGAGGGAGACTCCACAACCTCCCTGGGCAGTCTGTTCCAGTGCTCTGTCACTCTTACAGTAAAAAAATTTTTTCGGATATTCACCTTGAACCTCCTATGCTCCAATTTACACCCATTACCCCTTGTCCTATCACTGGTCATCACTGAGAAAAGCCTAACTCCGTACCCCGGACACTCACCCCTTACATACTTGTAAACATTGATGAGGTCACCCCTCAGTCTCCTTTTCTCCAAGCTAAAGAGACCCAGCTCCCTCAGCCTTTCCTCATAAGGGAGATGTTCCACTCCCTTAATCATCTTCGTAGCTCTGCGCTGGACTCTTTCGAGCAGTTCCCTGTCCTTTTTGAACTGAGGGGCCCATGACTTTCTTTAGTTGTCTCTAACTGTTTCTCAGTGTCTCCACTCTACCCGTTACTGCTCTCCAGCAGGTTTTGTTCTACTTCTCACTTTGCTACATTTCCATTTTGGATAGACTTGGATTTATTCCCAGTTGAATACAAAGTGGACCCTATTCAAACCTAAAGGGTGGAGCTGCAGAGTATAAACAAGGAAGGCGCATTGCAATGTGTTAACACACAATTCTCTTTGCTCTTCTGTTTGCTGCTTCATCTCATCTGCTTCTGGTACATTTGTACAGCCTGTTTCTGTAGGGTATGGACTTACTGTTCTTTGTCATGTTCTCTACTCAGCACAAGAGGAACCCAGTCCCAGCTGGCTCTTCAGCCCTCTGTCTTTGCTGTACACAAGATCCCTCTTAATGCTAGCGAGACACATGCAGGCAGACTGATACATTCAGAGTTCACTCTCTGCATTCACATGTCTGCAGGAGACTGCTGAAAACAAAATCTATTAAAAATCCATTTGGAGTTTTGCATTTTACCTGTATTCGCAGAGGAGCAAAAAGATCACACGTTGAGGCACTTTATACGTCAAACTGAGATCAGTAAATAACTACTTAGAAGAAAGTTATTTGTGATTTACTGTGAATAGAGACCTCATTTTATTTAGGTAATTTTTTTGAAGAAACAGGCATACACATTTCTCAGTTGTGCTTTCTGCATCTACCCTAGACAGGATCTACACTCAGGGCAAAGGACATGGGCTTTGCTTTGATCCATAATCCAGACTGTGAAAAGTTGCCTGCAAAACTTTCACAGTAAGCACAGAGAGAAGAACAGATAGAGAGATGGTGACATGGCAAATGAGATGGAGGGGTAAAGAAGGGGAAAAAAAGCTTGAAAGGAAAGGAAATAAAGAAGTGGAAAAGAGCAAAAAGGAAGGAACAGAGCTTTCTCTTTCACTGCTGGGAACAGTCATGAGTGTAAACATTTGCTGATAGCATATCTTTTATCACAGCAAGTCCCTCAGCTTCAGGCATTTTCATTGCTAAAGGGCACTGACTAATGCCAAGGAGGCTGGACTACTTTTGCAAGCCAGGAAAAGAAGACAATGAACATGTAACAAAATTGGCACAGACAAGGCTATTTAAACTTTCATCCACAAAAGTCTGTGTTAAACTCTAGAAGAAACTACTTCAGGTACAAAAAGGTTAAAGAAGAACATTTGTCACATCCAGTTTTTTTATCTTCTGGGGCAGCACATAAGGAAAAAAAAAAAAAAAAAAAAAAAATACCACTATAATTTTGGAATATGCTTTCTCCAGATCAACCTCCTAAATACAAAGTTGCTGAAATGACTATCAGTACTATATATTATACCAACAGAGTATAAAGACAAGTATTTCCTCTCCTGAGCAGACACTCCTGAAGTTCTAGAGTCCTACATCCAAGACATTTTCAAATAGGGTATGAGGGGGGGGATAAAAACCAACCAAACAAAACCCAACAACATCCATCGTTGAAAAGTGATTTCTTCCATCTGGGAAAAACAAACCAAAAACAAACCCCACAAAAACCTTTGGACATAGGCAGAAGGAAAGTAAGAAACTGGTAAAAATAAAACACATGTAAAAAAAAAAAAAAAAAAAAAAAAAAAAAGGATCTGAAATAAACCAGGGGGTGAGAAAAAATGGAGGTGTGTGCTTCCCATGAAAATTCCCAACCTTTTATTTTAAAAAATGTCTGTAAAAGCTGCAGAACAACTAAAAATTGAAAAATAATCCTTTAAATAAAAATATTTCTCTTCCTCCATCTCCTACAGGCATGTCCTCCTCCCTGGTATCAGGGCTGTTTCAACTGGAATGATATTATGTTATGATCTGACAATGCATTCAAATTATTTATCCAGTGTAATTTTTCAAAGGTACAATAGCAGTCACAAGGGAGACTACACTGTAACCATCATGTTTATTTTTCTTATGTGGCATCCTCTGGTTCTCACTCAAATAGAGAAATAACTTATTTCCTCATGTTATGGCAACAGGAACCAAATCACTGCCATGTGTCTCAGAGCCTAAAGTTTCCAGACTAGCAAGGGGCACAGAGAAACACAACCAAGCGTTTACTACCTAGTCTCAGCCCTTTGGACCACTGTTTCTTCCTTGGTTTTCACATTTCTTAGCTCCATAAGGCATAAATTATTCATGGCAAAACTGTCTGTCACAATGTTTATACAGTGCTTAGTACAATGGCACCCTTCTTCATCTGAGGCCTCTGGGCACTCATGCAATACAAATAATCATGATGATAGCAACAATAATAACACCCAACTATGCTGTTCCCACTGGGCATCCACTGCCAGCGTCTGCCCCGCAGAGGTCAGATCACTGCATTTCACTGCAGGTTTCTGGTCAGTGCTAGAGACCACTCTTGAATAAACCTGCTGTATCCTTTAGAACAAAAGGAAAACCTCCTAGTTTTGTCTTTCAGGTTTTTGGTTAACTATCACAGCTGTTTCCTAACATGAGAAAATCCCTCATTTTTAGATCTAATTAGTTTGAGCAGATCTCATGAAATACTAATTGTTACACTAGCTGCACACCTGCACAACTAATGAGTTACATTAAAGACGGGGAATTCCAAAACCTACAGAGGAAGATTCAACACAACTGTGATGCCAAAATAGGAGACACTAGCATCTTTCAAAGAAACAAACAAACAAAAAAATCACAGCCCCAACAAGTAATTTCTTCTCTCCCTGTATCCTCTCCAGCTACTCTTCAGAAGCAAACATTTCTTTGCTGCACAAAGGCAAAGCCAAAGGAGGACACCCTGGAAAAGCAGATTGCCTAACATGCAAAGTGTTGGTGGTCCTTTTCATCAGTGCAGCATGAAGTTTGAGCAATGAACAGCTGCTCCTCACAGCAAAGTAAGCATGGGGATATATACCTGCTCAGTAACAAAAG
>NW_009952404.1:1278391-1330206 GCF_000747805.2 Chaetura pelagica
CAGTTTCAAACACTGTCTTATGTTCACTGAGATTACTAATGTCAAGACGTTAAAGACTACAGTTCAGACACTCACCTTGAAGTAAATAATTCTAATTACAGACTATGAAAAAGGGGAGCAGCAACTACTGGTCAGAGCACGGACCCAAGAGTAAACAGCTCCTAACTGAGTGTCTGAACCTGCCAACGATACTGTGTCAACCCGGAAAATCATTTAACCTTTCAGACTTCGAATTATTATTTTTCTTTCTTTAACTTTTACTTTCTCAGCTCCAAGGAGTGATAAGAGGATTAGCTAATTGCTACCTGTAGAGATTGCTAGATAAACAAAACAGTGTAGTGCAGCTTATTTGTATTGCACTAACTCATTAAGTCCTTCAAGTGATATGGAATTAAAAACAAAACAACAAACAAACACATGGAGTGTAGTCTTTCCTGAGCTGCAGTAGCATGCACACCATGCCAAATACAGGGAACTGCACTGACACCTTTTTAGACCCTCAAATGCCACACCTGATCTGTGTAATAAGAGATTACAGGCACTAAAAAATCAGGGAAATCTTGCCTTCACATGAAAAACCTTTCCAAAGCTGCACGTTCGTGGATGTGATCTTTGGATGCCACTCCAGTTATCAAAGATAACAGTTGTGTAAGCAGTGTTAGTGTTTGCCAACCTTCGTTGGAATTGTTTTCCTTTGTGGCAAGGACTGAACTGAGACAGGATAAAGTAATCATGATTCAGGTATACCGTAAATTGGTAAAAAGTCAGGAAGGGACATTTATTAAAAAGAACTAAATACAGCCAGGTGAAAAAGATGTAAGAAATGAGCATAAATTAAAAAAATGAAGGGTACTTTGCAGAAAAGCAGACTGCTTATTCTATTTAATTGTATCTTAATCAGAAGAATAAATAGCTAAAAGTACAAGAATTATGAGGAAAGAGAAATAATTAGAGTGATGGAAAGAGCGAGAACAGAAATAAAGTCTTTAAGGCAACTCAGCTCGATAAAAATAAATTCCTCCTCTCTCAGCAGTTAAAGCAAAATGTTTCCTGAATCTTGACAATACCCCATTCTTTTACTTTTTGGTTGGCTGGAACCTGAACAACCATCAGTCAAGTTTGGGTGGCCGTGAAATAGGCCAGATGGAGTATGTCGGAAGTGTTTTCTGCTCTTCAGTGCAAGTTGGCCATTAGAGCAGCCACTCAACAGAAGTGCCTGAGTCTTTCACATCTGTCAAGATAGTTTACGGAGACCTTGAACATCCCCAGCTTTGCAGACATTGATTAGAATATGCAATTGTGTGTGCTAGAAGAGAGGTGGCTGCCTCTGCTGGGATTTTGTGATTAAATTATCCTTTCATCTTTTCCAGTCTTTGTTACAGGCTTTCTCATGACCTCATTTGTGTACTAAATACACAAACCATGGTGTCTGGGATATCACAGTCACATTGCTTACAGCCTTTCTGTCCAGATACACAATATTCAAGAACAAGCAATCGTTTTAATCCTGTGTTGGCTACACTTTAGCACAGCAGCCCAGGACCAAGTTATTGTCTTCCAATCTGACAACACCTCAGCAAGGCTAAAGAGAAAAGAGCTCATCAGAATTCCAGATACAATTCAAATTCCTGATTCATCATCTGCTCTCCCCATTAAATCTGATATATACAGGGCTTCTCTAATAACTGTCCGCTAGCAAGCAGTGAGGTCCAAAATGTCCATGTATAGCAGACTACAATCCATACCTAGTATCAGCTACTCTGAATGAAAAATACTCCGACAGATCAGTTGCAAATAAGGAAAGAATTATTTATTTATTTATTAGTTTCCAAGATTACAAGAGTGCTTAAAAAAAAAAATTTAGGCTTTTTCCATGCATGCTGACTAATGATAAAACAAATCCATAAGAACACTTAGATCACCAATTTATGAGGCAGGCATTGATTCCCAAAGTTAATGAGTAGCTCCTGGTTTAATTTAGCAAAAGTTTTGCCACAGTTCATTGAAGTTCCTAGAAAATAAAAATTAATTTTCCTCAGCAAATCTTCAAAATGTAACCCTTGGGATTTCTCTGCAGGTACAATTGTCCTTTCTGTTAAGCACAACTCAAACTCCTATGAAACAGCAGTCATCTTGAAATAGGTGGGAGAGATACAGGATTCATCCTACCAGTAAAGTTGCAGAATGTTCATGAGTTGGAAAGGTGGATATACAAGGGGAGAGCAGCAGTTACAGGTAGCATCAATTTATTTGTATTTTTCTCAAAGAACAGAGAAACTTCTGACACCAAGCCACACTCAGGAAACACATCAGGTAAAATCTGATACACCACACTTCATTGGGCAATCTTAGATTAAATAATCTGCTTTACTCACACAACTTCTTAGGCCCCTAACTGACCACATTAATTAACTTATTTAAAAAATTGTAAGAGTTAGGGAGAATTGTGAAGGTCTAAGATAAAGATATCTACTGCACATGCAAGCAGTGATCAAAAGAAAAACCTATTGAGGTTATTTATTGAGTGTAATGAACAACAAAGGAAACATTACAATTATGTTCTCTTTTTCAACACAAATCTGTAGAGGACATGCTTGGAATAATGTGTACAATCCAGTCTCTTCATGTCAAAAATGATTTTGCAATAATAGAATGAATTTAGGTAAGTCCAGTAGAGAATTTTCTTGTAATGGGTAAATTGTAATACAACAAAACACTTAAATCAGAGGTTTTAGCTTTAAAAGATGGCAAGTGACAAAAAGTAACAGAGGATTTGTAGGACTACAACTGATTGGAGAAGCTACATAGGGGATTTTACTCATCCAGTTTACAAGATGAAATCAAAAGGAAAAGTGATGTAATGTAGAGGTTACAAACATGACTTAATGGAAGAAAAATTGCAGAGCACAGAAAAGGAGGTTAGTCAGGAAAATAATTAAAACAACCCTTTTTCTGATTATACTGGTATTTTTCAGTGCAATATTTTCAGTCAGTTCACATCTGGTTTTGGGTCTCCCACCCTATAGCTATCAGAGATGAATTCAGTGATTCATCTTGAAGCACACACGAGTCAGAAAGGTAAATGTTTAGTGGCCGAAAAGATTCCTGTAATCAATAAGCCCCTTACTTATTATTCTGCTGCCAGAGCTCCCAAATGCCAGAGTGACACTGCCCTGCTACTCCAGGCAATCACAGTAGGAACAAAAGGCTCTTAAGCAGAATTTACATGTCTAGCTGCATATCAATACAGAACTTTTACAAGACTGTGCCTCAGAAAAAAGAAAAAAAAAAAAAAAAAAAAAGCTGCTTCTAAATTATTTATCATATCCTTTTTCTCTTGTAGTCTCAAGTCATTGAAGAGCAGCTGTGGGTGAAAAGGGAAGGTAATTATGTACCTGTAGTCCATCCCAACTACCTAGACAATAATCTAGATCTTATTTCTCATCTCTGAAGAATTAAATTGGGTCCTATTCTAACTATAGATGAAATGAGATTTATTTTTTTCCTTTATCTAGATGTGGGTGGGGACTTCCCTCCAACCTGTAATTTCCTTCACCTCAGGAAGAAAACAGAAATACTCTAATTCCAGCTAAAAAGTCAGCACTTAAAATTTTTAACTCAGAAATAAAGTTCAGTAGGGTAAAACATTTCACACAGTATTTATCTGCTTGACCTAATTTCTTACTCAACTTCCTCCTACTGCTGCCAACATACTGTCCAGTGTAGCTCCTACGTAGTTATACCCACAGATCTTCAATATGGATTTATCATCTTTAGCACAGGGCCCAGGCAGGCTTCAAGTGTGTGACTTCCATGCGTGCTGCTCCTACTAATGCCAACAGCAGATGATCAAGCAGGTGGCATGCAGGAAGATGCTGTGAGATTTCCAACGCAAATCAGGAGAGAGGAATTTCTGCCCACAGTTATTATGGTCACAAACCTACATTTGTACCTATTTCTCCCTTTGCATTCCTTCAAATCAAATTAAGTCAGGTTTCCTAATTAAATCAAGCCACATAACTATGTTGGCTGCAGTCAGTTCCAATCTGAGTTTCATTCTCAGCTATAACTCACTCATATCTAGAATCAGTTAAATCCAGCAGTTTCACAAGCTCTCCCTTTGAAACTACGACTTGAAAATGACCCTGTACCATCCAACAGCATTGCTCACACAAAACAATGCTGCAGCAATGCTCTGCTTGGTCCCCCTCTACTCTTTTCTGACAGCTGTTGATAGAATATATGGACCCAGCAGGAGCAGAACAAGGCAGAGGGCTACTAGTGGCTAGAGCAGCCAAGGCCTTCTGGCAATACAATAGGAAGCTCCATTCAATAAACTGAATGCCACTTAGGCTCCCCCCCCCCAAAAAAAAAATTCCTTCCCTCCAGCCTAATAAACAATAGAATCATGCAGCTCAAAGCCCTTCCTGTATTCCCACCCAGTCACTTCCACCCCCAAAGCAAATGAATGAATGCACACACACACAGAGCACCTGCAACCTCATCAGACATGTCTCTGGTTGCCCACAACGAGCAGGCTACCTGCAGGTGCTCCTCTGATCAGTGGTGTACCACCACCCACAATTTAAAAATTGCTGGTCTCAGTTGCACCTGTTGCTCCTAATCACATTTATTTTTATAATTATCCAAGTAATCAGAGCTTGGAACATGTTAAACCTAACTGGTTTTAAGCAACCAGTTGCCCAGACAGCATAGCTTATACAATTCACTTAAAACACATAACTGCTGTACCTCAAACAAGATCTCACAGTTTTAGCTCCCACTATAAATCATCCTACGCACATAACACCTGCTACTTCAACAAAATAGTATATTAAAAGGCTTGTTTGTCTAAGGAACACCTGCAAACACAAACGCAGGTCATATGCCTTCCTGTGTACTAGAAATTACACTGTCACTCATATTTAAGTAAGATATACATTCACTTCTATCTTTGTATAAAGGATATACAACCCCAGGGGTGCAGAGCATCCACATATCCTCTTTCAGTTTGCAGTGAGCAGAATATCCCTTCCATATTACCTGTCCCAAAGGAAAGCAGCCCTTTTTTTCAAGTAGTCAGTATTCAATACCAAACAAAAGCTATATAAAAGGTATCTTTATCAAGAGAGATTTTTTCATGCTATAATTGATCTGTTCCCATCAACAGATGAGTTATGATGAGCATCTGTACCCTGGAGGTCTCGTGAGCATCACCCAACTAGTAGCAGTATAGGTAGTCTAAGGTTCGAATTGAAGCTCTAATTTTCATCTCACCTCTTGTGTGTGAGACTGCCTTGACTAAACAACTCAGGAATGTTGTCTGCTGACAGCTGGGAGATTGGAGCAGTACAGAACTGAAGGAAGGCCATGAAAATACAATCCCTTGTGCTACTGACTTCCCACTGAAGCACACAGGGCAACACAAATCAGTGTTTTAAATGAACTAGCGTTCAGCTTTCAACAAATGGAATTTACCTTGAGGTTTGGGTTTGGTAAGCTTCCCACAGGGCTTTGAGATTGTGACAGTCTTCTGGCAGTCAGCATTATGAAGGGCTCTCTTTAGGTTCCCAGTTCGAGTCTTCAAGGCAGTATTCAAGTCACATTCTCCCCAGGCCTGGAACTGGTATTTGCACTCAGCTGCAATGAGTAAATAAATGGCAATATTTAAACAAGAATGATTGAGTGTGAAAACAAAAATGTTATGAGTCTACTACGGTATATCATGGACAGCTATTGCTTGTAGAAAAAAAGGATCATGCAACTGAAGAAAGAAAACCCAAGAAAAACTTAAAGATGATTTGCAGCGATAATTGCAGCATCTGCCCCCCCAAAATATATTACAATGGAACCCTCTTGCTTTCACAGGGATATTATATTATTGTCATATAAAGAAAAATATATTCAACTATACAATACATAATATTTAAAAAAAAAACCCAAAACAACAGCAGTGGGAAATACCATTCACATTCTATAAGTTTGTTCCTCCATTTGTGTGATGTCAAAGTTTACCAAATATGATGGAATAGTTTAAAGAACTATGTGTAACTATTCATTTGTCAAGGCAGATTGCCTTGGTAAGGTCCCAATTACATCAAAGCCATACAAGCTGTTTACTAGGAAAAAGCCAAGTTTGCAAGAGTAATCGGATCTGACTGCTGGACAGACATCTTGTCCAGGACAGATCTGATGTATCTTTCTGAACTGTTACAGATGAACCTTCTGAGATGAGTAATATAGATGAAATACACTGGTCTTCATTCACTCCTTTCGGTGCTCACACTGGTAGCCACTCATGCTTCATATGCTGCAAATCATGAAGGTCTGCACATCACAAGGTCACATAAAGCCTGTGGTAACCACCACTGAGATTCGCAACTGTGAGTGAACACATGACATTTATATTGCTGTCTTAAATAGGGTTGTACACCTCAGGAGAGCAGATTTCAGCACGCTGTTGGAAGACGGAATTTACAATACGTAAAAACCAGAGAAAAACCTTTAAGAGAGTGATGCTTACCTCCAAATTGCTTCTTCCAGTTGCAGGGAATCTTACACTTCTGAGTCTTGGTGGTTTGTTTGCATTCAGCTCCAGTGCGAGTGCCCTCACGCGTTCCCAGGCCACAGTCACCACTGGTGGGCACACAGACGCTCCACTGCCATTCGCCACAGTCAGACTTCTTTGCCTTTTTCTCTGGATGAGGACAAGGAACAAAATCCAAGCAAGAGAAGCAGTCAGTACCCAGAGTCCATGGAGAAGGTCCCTAAATTTCACTGAATAGTCATAGCACCTGAAAGAGTGAATAATGAAGGCATTAGTAAAACAATTGCTTCAAAAGCAAAAGGTCTGGTGTCCTCTTCCCAGTTAGCCTCTTTGACTCCAAAGCCAGGCAAATAATTCAAATTCGGGTCCACTACTATGTCTACTAGTCCACTTAGATATTCTCAAATGGATTCTCATCTTCAGAACAGGGAAGCAGCTAGAAACCCTCAGGGACCACTGACCAAAACATGCAGGAGGGCTCACTTAGAAAGAGCACTCCACTGTCTCCAGTAGCCGATGGCATGCAAATGTTTTCAGTTCCAACTGAAGAGGACTACACACTATACAGATTACAAATGTACATGTTGACCTTGTGTATCAGAGGATTTAAGCACCTCCAGGGAACAGTGCACAAACTTTTCACTTGGCATTCCATACCATAGTTTATGTCAGAATATGATCAGAATTCCAAAGGCAAAGAAAAAACTATATGGAAAAGTACACTCAAAATGCTGTTAATATAGGTGGGTTTGCTGCTTAGGGACAAAAGTAAGGATGATTATTTCATTTAAATCCTTAAACCCAAGTCTGATGAGAACAGACAGCAATGTTATCAAACCTAAGGTTCACAAAGATGTTTAGTTAGGCCCCAAATGCATCACATCTAAATAACTTTAAATGACTTTATATAAAATAGTTTTCCTTCTACCTCTTGTATATTTACGTTCACATTTTCTCATATTTCCACAAAGCCACGTTGGTTAGAAACACCTTTTCTTTTTTTCTTTAGTGGGAACACTAACGCTGACAGACTAACAAGTCCTATTAACTGGTGTGTAAGTAGCCTCTAAATAATAAGATCTTAAGAAAACCACCAAAAGATGCATTCCTTAAAAACAGCAAAACTGGGTTTCATAGATATGAATTTTCCACCCCAGGCCTGTCTCTCCTATAATGAGGCTTGAGCTCATCACTGACAGAAAGCAATTACCACTGGATGTCCAGCTGCCTATCTGCGGCAGCGAGTTAGTGCAATTCTTTGTCAGAGGATTTCCACATCACACAGCATTAGTGTAGCATTGTCATTACACCGAACAAGTGACATAACTGCTCTTTCATCACTTCAGTTTCATTCTCCCTAAGTCAAGCAGGAACCTATTCCCAGAGTAAATTTTAAGCCGCCTTGCAATACCCAGTCTGTGGTGATCTAAGAACTTCAGCCTCTGGGGCTGTCAAGCTGCCAGCTTTCATGGAAACCACTTTCTGTTTTCCTGTTTAACACAGATCAACATGTCACAGCCACAAATCCCTACCCTGTATGTCACAAGGTTAACTTATGACCTGAATTTTGTAATGAAACCAGAGACAGTTGGTACCCTCCTACACTTGCAACCTAACTCAGGGATTAATTCTGAATTACACTGGAACTTACCTGGTTTCTCTTTTTTGCCAGCCTCGGTAGTACTCACAGCTGCCAGAATGAAAACAAGTGCCAGGAGGGCAGCTGTGAACATTCGACGTTGCTGTTGTTGTAGTTGCATTCTGGGAATTAACAAGAGAGAGGAAAAAAGGATTGGTTAGAGCGTAAAAAGTGAGATCCCATCTCAAATGTAGCTACAGCATTTTTGGGAAGCTCTGCTTCAGGGCCACAAGGCAAAAGCAGATAATTAGCCATCAGCAAAATGGCCAGTTATCTTAATTCCAGAGAGAATGCAAATATTTTTAACAATTCTTTTCTGGCCAGTGCACCAAATCCCTGATCTACAATGCTGATGTCACGGATGAGCTTCGCCACAGGAAGCCTGGTAATTACCGGTCACCTACTAGAAACCTGTCAGAATCTAGGCTCCTGGTGGGCCTGGAACTTCTTCTCTTCTTCCCTGACCTCTGGTTATAATTTACTATGTAAAACTAAACATTACACTTACTTTGTGCTTCAGCTTACCCATTCATATGAAATAGGGAATGCTACACTCTCCACCTTGCAAGGGTTCAAGATTGGATCAAGGCTTACTTGACAGCTGAAAAGAGCTTCGTTCACAAAAACTTGTATAGGTAATATGTGATACAGTATCTTAATTGTCACGTGCATGTTGTGACATACCTTTTCCTTCTCCTCTATTTAGTGTCTCTTCCTAATATAAATTAAGCTAATTGCATGAAATGCAAAATGAGCACAGATTTGCACACACTGCTAGCAGCTATCCACAGCATGCTAATCAACCCAAAATCTGGATACAGGAAGCAAATATTCAAATATAAAAAGGTATTAAAAACATCTGCTTGATGGTGAAGCACCAGTTATTAGCCAATCAACAAAAGTAACTCAGAGGTGGCTGACTTCAATGGCTTACACACATTTTTCTCTCTTAGTTTGTTACAATTTGCTTTGTCTCATTTTGGCACTGCTAATTGGAAAGCAAGGCCACAACAAACATTTATGCTTAAAAATAAGCAACTCCTCATTTCCCAGAGAAGCCTCTCTAATAGGCAGCCAGATACCAAGACAGTGCTTTGATGGAATGTTTCTCCAGCATTTTTTAATTCTTATTTTAAATAAAACAACAAACAGGACCCATGACATTCATACTACATCAGCCTTCCAAGGAGGTGTCAACAGTGCTGGCCACTAAGATGACCTTAAAAGCTCAGCTAGACTGATGTTAGAGGGAGCTTTCAGGCAACCCGATCTCATTTTGCTGAGCACAGCAGCCTTAGGGGAGAAATAATTCTCACCATGAACAAAGAACAAAATGTATTGGAAATTTAATTTGGCACTCCTCAGTATTCCCTGCTGGCATCCTCTTGCTTAAAAGCAACATAGTTGCAACTGATGTGGAAAACAAGACTTGAATCCAAACACAGAGACTTCTAAGTACCCAGCTTTAATAGCATGCTAGAAGCCACGTAAGAAAACTGAACAGTTTTGTTGAAATAAAGGTCATGTGAAAACTGCAAGAGACCTGGCATTCAAATGCCTGAAAGAGCTGCCATTAGCACCAGTCTGGTTTGCTTAAAAAGAAACTACTGTTTCCAATCACAGAGAAAGGACGATCAATGTTTCCGGTGAACTCCAACAGAGTCCAGAGCCAGAGCATGCAAATCCCTCATGAGCTTGGGTTTAGTTTTCCCTTTTTACCACTTAGGCCCTCTTATGTTTTACAGAAAATGTAATAAATAAATAAATAAAAACAATTAAAAAAATAAATTGCAACTTGTCTTCTCATTTAGTTTACTTGAAACTGGTTCTTCATTGTCAAACACAGTTGCACTGCTGTTAAGACACCAAACTTCCCCACTCAAGCCGTTTCCCTTGGAGAAACTTCACCACCAGCAGCACTGCACCTCACCTCATGTCCCATATGCACTACAATTTACCTCCTCACTTCCTAACTTACAAACAACTCACTGCAATCCTTCATTGAAGGGAGTCAAGTACTCGTGTGGAAACAGAGAAACTTGTGTGGAAAGAGAGACAAACACTGCCACAATCTCAAGACACCTTTCCAGTGTGTTGTCTGAGGGAGTCAGAAGCTGAAGCAAGACAGCACCAGTTATTGCTGCACAGGATGTTGCCACACTCAAGATATGCCCACAGTGGGAAGCGTGGCCAGCATGCCAGGGAGGTGGTTCTTCCCTCGACTCTACTCTGGTGAGACCAAGCCTTGAGTACTGGGTCCAGTTCTGGAGCCCCCAACAAAAGGACATGGAGCTGTTGGAGTGAGTCCAGAGGAGGGCCATGAAGATGATCCAAGGGATCTAGCATCTATCCTATGAAGACAGGCTGAGACAGGTGGTGTTGTTCTCTGGAGAAGACTCCAGGAAGACCTTGTAGCAGCCTTCCAGTACCTGACAGGGGCCTACAGGAAAGCTGGAGAGGGACTATTTTAGAAGGGCATGGAGTGATAGGTCAAGTTGGGAACAGTTTTAAGCTGAAAGACAGGAGATTTGTGTTAGACATTAGGAAGAAATTTTTCATTGTGAGGGTGGTAAGACACTGGAACAGGCTGCCCAAGCAAGTTGTGGCTGCTCCTTCCCTGGAAGTGTTCAAGGCTGGGTTGGATGGGTCTTTGAGACTAGTCTAGTGGAAGATGTCCCTGCTTATGGCAGGAGAGGTTGGAAGTAGATGATCCTTAAGGTCCCTTCCAACCCAAACCATTCTATGGTTCTATGATTCCTACATCCCTGCTACCCACCTCAAGGACCTGGGATGTGGTCACATGTGCCTTATGGGCTGCTGGGTGTCATCAGGATGCATGGATAACTCTTTCTAGGGGAGCTGCTTTATATCAGATTCACAGAGACTCAAATTCAAATCTGATCTATGTTATTTTCAGCAAAACATGCAAAGAAAATAGTTGCATTTTGAAGCATGAAATGTTCCAGAAGCTCTATAAACAAAATCCCACTGACCCTTAATATAGCATGTTTTCCTAAAACTTCAATCTCCTTACAGCCAAAACACTTGCCAAGTTGTCTTAAGGGAAACATTAAACTCGTAGCTATACATATACTTATGCATATATGTATACATACACACACATGCGCACACACGCACACACACATACATATATATATATAACCCCCTGGCAGAGAGAGCCAGGCTGTTTCCTGAAATGCCTTTTGCTATTAATTAGCAACAAGAAAAAAGCCACGTTGTACAGATGGAGCCTTGCCTCACACCATTCCAACACCCTGAATTATTTTAATCAGTATGACTACAGAAAATGGCATAATTGTTTTGCACATGACAGATGTGGGTAGGTAGGTATTCCCAAAAAATTACAAGCAGCCTATATATAATACCCATTGAAAGTTAGATACTTTTTTCAGAATGGCAGAATATCGCACCTAACAATAATAATTTGAGTTTAATCTTCAGTTTTCTTTGCCAGTATTTCAGCTGGCCATTAAATAGATATATGAAAAGAAAAACTTGTCATAGTGGACTTGTTTTTGAAAACAATATACACCATGGGGAAAAAAAACACAACAAAAAAAACCACAAAAAAAACCCTTTGTCTTTTTTTTGGTGTATTTTTTCAGAATTCTAAGATGACAATTGTTACTTTTCATGACATTCTGTGATAACATTTCCACTTTAAACTTTAATTTAAAGAACTACCAAAACTGTTAACAGCAATGAAAAAACAGGTGTTTCACCATATACAAAATGGACCCCTACTCAATATTTTGGGTTTTGTAACGAACCTTCTATTTACACCAATGGTAAAAAGCAAATAATGTGTCATGAATGGAAAATATTTCTAAAATCTTGTTCTACAGGCTCTAATCAGAGCAAGACAACAGCATATAAACCAATGGCAGTGGCATTCACAACTGACAGGAGGCAACAGAAATAAAAGTGAAGGAAAGAAAACCAGCGTTTGGGATAGGGGGAGCTCCAGAAACTTCAGAAGAAAGACAAGGTATAGAGAAAGAGAGCTGAGAAGAGTTTAAATGGTAAGCTGAAACAAGATCAGAAAAAGAGCATGAGTCATCATGAAATGAGCATCAAAACAACAGTGAGACAATAGAGAAGTTGTTATTGACAGTTAAACAGTAAAACGGAGAGTGTCAGGAAAACTGAAGTGTGTAATGAGGTGAGACCTGAAGCTCAGCTGAGATGCACCACAACCAGTGGCTTCTCTCAAGAAAAATGAGGCACAGGAATTACTTCAGTTTTATAGTTGATTTCAGAATCAGTCTCTGTTTAGAAGTAAAAAATGAAATTAAAATTTTTAAATGGGAAGCAATCAGAAAATTATTTAGTTCATCTATGGGTTCAGTTGCATGTTGAGCATCAGAGTCAAACAGAAGTCACATTATGGTTGCAGCTTAAAGAACCTTCTGAGTGAAGCTTGAACCTCCCACTCCAAATCCCTCAATACCCCCAACTTGATTTTACAATCTCACTTATCTCTCCTAAACCTGATTCATTAAATCATTTGTTTGCTGTGTACAGTCTCCATGACAAAGTGTACCAACTCCTTCAGGAAATATCTATCCTATGGACTGCAGCACACAAATCCGAGCTCTACCACAGACCCAACCAGTACCTGCACAGTGTATGGTGCAGGCACTGTGGCATGCAGACACTTACATTTGTGTTCAGGCATACTACAGACACTTGCATGCAGTGTCAGGCTTTGTCTCAGAGTCCAAGAGAAAGTTTACTCCTTCCAACCCAAGACCCTGAAAATGCAGCTTGCTTCCTTCTTACTAAAGTTGGCAGCCCAAGGTGGCTGTGCTCCTCTAACCTTTGGATCTTGGTTAGCGTAAGTCAGTCTCCCTGGAGAGACTCTGCGCTCATGCAATTAGCCCACACACAAGTTCTTCATTCTGCACATCTGAACAAGTCTCTCCTGGACACAAGCACCCAGAGCAAACCAGACAATTTCAGATGCAGCTCTATTGATGAGCAAGGGCTTATTTTTCCCAGCTTCACATGCATCTTTTGCAGGTGGCTTTTTTTCTGTTAATAACTATTAATCAAAAGCCCATCCCTTCATCTGTTCTTTCCAGAACAACTGGCAAGGTCCCAGACTGCACAAGCAAGAATATTTTTTTTTTTAGTTCTTATGAGTGTAATCTTCCACTGAACTATCAGGTTTCCTAGCACAATTTCACCTGTCCATATCCTCCAGCTCTTCCAGGATAATATGCCAAACACCAGCTGTGTTGATAATGCTGCTACCTTGCAGCTCTGAATGTATTACAATACTGTGTATATTGCCATCTTTAATGACAGCCCAAGGGCCTTGTAGAGAATTTGCAAGGTCTCACGACTGAGGCTTGTCCAAAGCTTGCTCTGTCTGAGCTTTTCTTGGCTTGTTTGCAGCTTTGTCACATTTGGTTTAGCTGCAACAGCAATTTTTCTAATTGACCAGCTAGCTATGGCTAATTTGATCTACTTTTCTATTGCTGTTGTATGGAGCTACCCAGATTTTACCATTCAATTATAGTAATGTACTATAGAGAATTACAGGACTGGTATTTTAGCAAAGGGCTCAAGAAGTGTAGACACAGGATTCTGTGTAGAGAAATACAGGTATAGCAGGTATGAGATGAGGTGAACTTACTCATGGACAGATAAAGAAATGCAGACATGCAGATGGACAAAACTGGATATAGGAGTAAGAAGTAGAACAAAGAAATCTTTTCCAACATAGTTAAAAGCAGCATATATAACAAGTCTGGATATCATATGGAATTGCAGAGCAATGAAAAAATAAAAGGCATAAAAGCATGTCAGCAAACATTAAAAAACAAACAAACAGAAAATCACAAAAAAACCCTAACAACAACAGCAAAAAAACCCCAAACAAATAAACAACAAAAAAACCCCAAAATACAACAAACAACAGAAACCAAACCAAGTTGATCCTAAAATGAGGAAAGAGAAAACAACAACACTAACATCCTCCTTGCCAAGGACCCTAGATAAAGACAAGTCATCATAACCATCCCCACCACCAACACCATAATGAGACCACCAGTCTTAGGGTTGAGAGGAGCTGGGCAGGCATCAGCATAACATTAAGAAAAGCAGTTGAATCTAAGTGTATTTATAACCATTTTTAACTGTGATGGTGGTGATTTTGTTGCCATTAGTATTAAAACACCTGCATAGCCATATTATTTTTCTGTAATAATTACATCTACACTAACGATGATTCTTGGATTAGACTGCTAAGGTTTCAATTACACAAACAATATGTTTTTACTTATACAAAATATAAAAGGTATGCCCATAAACAATATTCTGAGCATATCTGACTCTCAGCTTTGTCTTTCAGTATACTACCATTTTCATCCCATGATCATGAATAAATAAATGCATCCCAAAATCAGACTTTAGAAATTCCTAAAGCTCATTATTTCTCTTCAAAACACTGCTCATTTTGAGTTCTTTTTAAAATACTTACCCATGTTACTACCATTCACATTAATCCTTCATATTTTTCTGCTTGAATGAATAATTTCTCATCAAGTCCACACAACAAATACTTTAATAAATTACAGTTTGGTTAGTCCCAGATTAGTCACATCTAAAAAAATCAGTTTTTAAATGAGGTAGTTTGGGAGATCAGTCTCCTTTCAGTAAACAGATGCTGTATTTAATTAAAATTAACATTTATCTCCACTTCTTCAATTATTGTCTTATTAAAAATGTGTCCTATTTTGCTGTCCATTGAGGGCAGATGCACATGTCTGCAATTACCTGGATCTATTTCTTCCCCTTTCTTAAGTATAAGTATTATATTTTCCATGCTCCAGTTGTACAACAGCAAGAGACATTTTACGGTTGTTTTAACAGTCTTAATGAATCTGAAATGTCAAGTGCCATTTTACAGTACTCTGACATGGAAACACAGTTTTCTCTGTCAAGAAGTTAGGAGCATTCAGCTCTTAAGAGTTTACCTCTTTAACAGTTGCAGAAACTTCTGTGTCTCCAGGTCTCCTTCTCATTCACCATCTGATGCACACCCCTGTGACCTACCTGATCTCCTACACTGAAAACTGAGGCAAATGTTTACATGCTTTTGAAGTCAGGCTTTTGTGAACTGTAGTCTTTGAACTGTAAAATGTTCCCCATTCTCTCACACATACACACAATTCCTTTCTTGCCTTTATTTGCAGGACTAGGGAAAAAAGAAAACAAAAATAAACAAAAAAACTCCCCACAAAACCTAGATTTGCTTTTCATTTGCTTTGCAAGTTATGTTAGCTTAGGTTTTGGTGAGTCTCAGTAATATGCCACTTCTGCACTTCCAAAACACTACTTTCTTGGATGATCATTACCATTTTCTATGATTTCTTCAAGATCCAGATAGCATTTTAGTGGGTTGTTCCCCAGATAGACTTGAAATCCCTCTCTACAGGGGTTTTTTCCCCCTTTTTCCTTGAAGAAAAAAATGACAGTTTTTTTTTACTTCAAAACAAAAAGATGTGCAGCAATCTTTTATTAAAAAACTTGCACTGGTCCAACACACATCACCAGTTTATTGATTTCTTAAAAATCAGCTTTTAATATTGAAAACCTTACTTAAGATTTATGTTCATGATGTAATATAAACTGAGTCAGCTTGTTAACATTTGACAGAAGTGGTTATTTTTAAGGATGAGCTTTGAGGATGAGTTATAAGGTCAGACTGAATTAAATTCAAAAACAGCATCACCTTTTTATAGTCCTATGGGAGGCAGTGAAGACATCACATCCACAAATAATTATCCCCTACTATTATTAGCACTATTTACCTTTAATCTAAATTTGGTAAGATAAACGCTTTCTTCTTTGGTCAAATTAAGTGACATTATATTTTACTCTTGGGGAATTAGGGGGTGGGAGGGTTGGTCAGTGTACCAAAAAAAAAACAAGCCCATATCAATTCAGAGACCTGCAGCTACTCCAGTCTTGCCCAAAGCAAAATTTGTGTGCTTGCTTCCCTTACTTCTTTGACTCTCTCCTGAGGGAGCAGCCTTCAGGTCACCATTCCAACATGAGTGGCAAAGTGCACCTGGCAGGACGCCCTGTCTACCAAAATGATAGAGAATCAGGGAATTTTAACTATCAGACACTTCTCAGCTTTTTTTTTTTTTTTTCCATCCTCTCCTTTGCTTCCATATGTGAGGGGAACAAAGGGCAACTCCACATGGGGGCAGCACCAGTGATGCTCTCCCTCCATGTGGGAGAGGGGATGCTGGCAAGCAGCAGCTGGTAAGGAAAAGGCAATTGCTTCCAAGGTGAGCTGGTGCTGGAAGGAGCTGGGTAAGCAGCAATTTATTCAGTAGTACAGGATAAATTTATTATTTTTTAATGTATATATAATTGAATATAACTATCTGTTTGTTGCCTGCAAATCAGCCAGAAGTGAGAAAACTCCAGAAGGCTGAAATTATATTTGGCACAGTTTCTTCCTTTTTTCTTTTTTTTTTACCAGCATTTATCTCAGCTACAGCACCGGGTATCCGTGATAACCAGCCAAAATCAAACAGCTAACTAAAAAAGAAAAAAAAACACAGCATGACCCTTCTGATAAACCCAAGTCAAGTACTTCACTTAAAAATTGCAGCATGCAACTCGGGGACTATAGTTTTCAATATATAATCAACTTAATTTTCTCTTTTCAACATGGACATCATTAAAGGCCAGAAAAATGAGCTTCAAGGCCAGCAAGTTATGCCAATGCCCTAAAAATAAGCACAGAACCAAAAGTTGCAAGACTGAAGAAAATTATTAAAATGTAAACAACAAAAAGTCAGAACCATGATGAATGAATATGCACCATTGAGCTTTGTTCAAATAAATAAGCTAAAGTAATTAGTTAAGTTGTGGATAACAGTTCCACTAGCCTTTGATATTTGCGTGGTTGATTGCATGTTTGTCTCCCACATCAGGCTAAGGCAAACACACACTCTGTGGATATTTTATATTGCTAGCTCCCTAAACATAATGAATAGTTCAAGTTGAAAACAGATACCCTTGGAGACCAGAATTCTGCCTTTTAGCTCTGAGCATAATTTAGACTGACTCGAGACTGAAGAGCCAGTCCAAACAAATAAAGACAGAACATTTCTTCCATTTTTCCAAAATGTTTTTGCCAAAATTAAAATTCTTCATGGAGGAACATCAATATCAGTAAGATGGGCAGTTTTTGAAAGCATTTTTAATTAATTAAAATAATTTTCTTTTTATTCTTTTTCACTAGTATTAAACTGTATTCTCTTTCATTAAAAATGTAATTTTACACAAACTATACAAAGGATCCTACTGTTTCTCACAGGCATTATATCCAGATACTTCTGCAACATAACATCAGAATCTGAACATCTAGAAAGAACTCCATCTGGAGTTCTTATTAGCCACCTCTGTCTCTCAGAGAGCACCTAGAGCTGTGAAACCTCTTCAGTGGAAGTTGTAAGCAAAATTTTGCTAACCCAGAACACTATAAACCTTTTTCTGATCACAGAAGAAGGAACCAATTATAAAAACTTTTGGGAGGTGAAAGTTAAGTATTCACACAGTAATGTTGTGAACAAAAATATAATGGCAATAAGTAGTTTCTTCCTGAGAGGAAAAGTGCAGTAAGTGGAAATGCCGTCCTAAACACAGAAGGCGGTACAGACAGTTACAAGGCCAAGGAACTAAAAATCTAACAGAGATGGCCAAAACTCTCCAGAGGTGATTAACAATTTTATGCTTCTCTCTTTCCAAATTTCCAAAATGAGATCTTACACAAGTGATTTTATTTTCTGAAAGCCTAGGTAACACACCCAATTATTATTATTTTTTTTAAAGTAATAATTACAAAAATCCTGCACATTTTCATATCATAAGCCGATGTTAAGAAGTTAACCAGGTCAATAAAATGTGAAAAAAAAATGCTGTCCTTTCCAGAGAAGCATTACATTTATTACATATAAAAGAGGCAGTTGTTATTTGCTCTATTGGTCCCCACCCAGCATACAGAAATCATTTTCTTAGCTCTGGTCTTCAAAATTTCTCTTAGATACTACAGTGTCAAAATGAACATCACTCTTGAAATACGGTTTCTGTCCTTCTTTCTCCACCTCTTATTACACTCTCATCCACAATAAACACATTTTCTTCCTCTCTTTTGCTCGTGGTGGGTCTGAGAAAGTCAGGGCTCCTGAGCAATAACTGATACTGACTTCTGCAACTGTCTCTTCTATTAATCTTCCCTTCCCACGGCTCTAGCTGAGAGGCTGAAGAAAACAACACAAAAAATCTAAACCACAGCCAATATTTCAGTTCATTCTGCTGTATTTCCAGATCCTAAATGAAAAAGACATCTTAAGACACTTCTGTTACTGTGATCTTTTCCCTCCCTGCTCTTCCCACAGTGATCATAGCTGCTGTGTCACTATCTACAAAGTTACACTGGGGTTCTTTACATTTTCATTTCTCCAAGACTAAAGACGAGATTAAACCATCCTGGATTTGACCAGCCAACAACCCACCAGGAAGACCACAGGAGACTCACCTCCATTCTCTCCAGTAACTTTTCTTTCAGCGAGAGAAAGTCCAAGCTCCCGGCTCAACTCTACTGTGCATCAACTGCATCAATGTCTCTCTCTTGGGAAATCCACTTGTTGTGGTCATGAGTTTCCCTAGTCACAACTACTGGCAAATCTTTCTCTACTCTTTTTTGACTCTGACTTCACCACTCTCTCAGTGTGCAAAAGATGTAACTACTAGATAATGGCAGAGGGACAAAGAGTGCCTATACAAGCTCTTACTACAGTTATTCTTTCTGCCTCCTTTTCCACCCCAAACTGGCTAGCATCTTTGTTCTTCTGATTGCCTAAGACTGTTAAGACACAAAGTATTTTATCACGGTTTTGTAATGCCTCTGACAAGTGTCTAGATCCCTGCTACTCAAACACTGTGACACTACACGACCAGAAATGGGCAAACACTGTAATACAGAGTCTTCTGGTATAAAGAGTACAACTGATATCTATTTGGCTAGTGAATGTGTTTTCATGTACCAGAGATAAATTTGGGTACCTTCTGAAAGTGTTAAAGTAAGGAGTGGCATATTCCCATCTACTAGCTATGCAGAAGGCAGAACAGAGCCTTTTATCATCCTTGTATGGTCAAGATAATATTTTCTTCACTGTTATAAATTCATTTATTGAAACAAAATATATTTTTGAATCCTCATCTTCTTGACTGTAGCAGTTGTAGCAATGTCTCATGGGTACCACAGTCAGAAAAATAGAAGTGACCAATGAATATAACTATTTTCGAAATTAGGTCCACAGCCAAAGATTATTATTACTACTACTATGAAGAACATATATATCTGTGTGCAGATATACACTGATGTCACCACAGCCCCAGTGGTCATACCACTGTCATGAATGCATCATGATTTGAGAGCTGTTTAAGCTGTGATGTGATTTTCATAATGAACAGCTGTACTGCACAATCTAGGCAGATGCCTCCATTGTATTCTTGTTTCATTTTTTTCCTTCTGTCCCTAAGAGGTCATTTTCAGCTCAACGGCAATAAGCAATAAGCAAATCACAGCATCTGTCATTGTCCTCACTTATCCATCTATGAAATAGTACTTGCCTCCATCAAAACAAAAATAAATAAATTAGAAACTCATAATAAAAATTATTATGTGAAAGGGGCATAATTTTACTATCCAGCATCAACTGCAGCTTGCTTAACTTTCCTGGATTTCATGCCTTGTTCTAGGCTCTGAACATGGTGGCCAGACTCCACCAAGGAGAACAGAACACCTTTGTCCTCGACAATTACCTTTCCTTGGAAGTAATAAAATTTTGTCAAATACTTAAGTTTTGATTTGCCTGAGCTGCCTGTCAGGTTGGAGAACCTCCAATAAGACCCTGGGAAATACTCTATTTTGCTAAATAAACCAGTCCATTTTATTTCCTTTATTCATTATGACTCCCTGTCTCCTCTGCTGTCTGTCTGTTCAGATGACACTCCAAAATATGCAATGCAGTCAGAAACCTACTTAAACAGAAAGCATATGGCCTCTCACCTTCACCCTCTATTAATCTTTTTGAGGGACTACACTTTTTTTTTTTTTTTTTTTCCCCAGATGAATTATCTTGATTCAAGTGAAAAATCTCAAGAGCATTTGGACATCTACGCAAAAATGTCTGAGGAAAAAATTAACTCAACCAAAACAAATGTGATGTGAAAATTACATTTGTGTTTTTGCCACATTGTAGCACAGGACTTGAATGTGGTTTTAAATCATTCTGCTCCAAAAGCAGCAAGTGAGCAGAGGGCAGCCGTTGTGTAGCATGTTACCTCCTCTTTGCCAGTCAGAAATCAAAAGGCATCTCCAAGTCACATGTGTTCTCCAGTATTAAACCACTCAGCAAAGAAAGAGTCCAGAACTTATCTTGTGCAACTAATATTCATAGAATCATAGAATCATTTTGGCTGGAAAAGACCTTTAAGATTATAGAGTCCAACTGTAAACCTAGCATTGCCAAGTCCTCCACTAAACCGTGTCCCTAAGCACCACATGTACAGGGCTTTCAATACTTCCACTGATGGTGACTTCACCACTTCCCTGGATAGTGGTCTGAGAACATTTTAGGTGAAGAATTTTTTTTCCTGCTCTACAACCTAAACCTCTGCTGGTGCAGTTTGAGGCCATTTTGTTTCGTCCTTTCACCTATTAATTGGGAAAAGAGACCAATAACCACCTTGCTAAAACCTTCTTTCAGGTACCTAAGAGCCCTACTTAGCTAGGGCTTGAAGAACTGCCTCTCTTATTCCAGTGCAATTTACCAACCACTCAGGATGGATCCTACCTGCAATTTTCAACAGGACATTCACCCTGGCACTTAATGGTAACACAAGAAGAGTCGGGATCCAGTGCCACTCCTTTTTCAGGTATGGGAGCCTGGCCAATGTTCACCATGACCATATTAGTGCTACTAACATGCAACACCTTCTGATGGCTGCGGTGAACCACTGTCGGTCACTGATGGGAAACAGTGGCATTCTGTGACAGCACCACAAAGCAGTGCCTCCATCCATAGCAAAATGTCCTAGAAGCAAGCAAGCCAAGGGAAGAGGAGAAAGAGCCACCACCTTCACTTGGCAGAACAGAAACTGAGGTTTACATACATAAAACAACCTGCTTGCAATTGTCCAAAAAAGTGTGTGACAAATAACTTTTTTCAGAAAACTTTTGTCTTGTGGTCAATGCGACAGAATCTAGTTGGAGGTGGACTACTGGAGTCCCTCAGGGGTCGGTACTGAGACTGGTACTATTCAATATTTTCATCAATGACCTGGATGAGGGAACAGAGAATAAACTCAGCAAGTTTGCTGATGACACTAAACTGGGAGGAGTGGCTGACACACCAGAAGGCTGTGCTGCCATTCAATAAGACCTGAACAGGCTGGAGAGTTGGGCAGAGAGAAACTTGATGAAATTGAACAAGGACAAGTGTAGAGTCTTGTACCTAGGGGGAACAACCCCATGTACCAGCACAGGTTGGGGGCTGACCTGCTGGAGAGCAGTGTAGGAGAAAGGGACCTGGGGGTCTTAGTGGACAGGAGGATGACCATGAGCCAGCAATGTATTTTCATGACTGATCAGCCTTCCCTGTTATCATCCTCATCTGCTGGAAGGTATTGGAAAAATGAAGAAAGTCCATCCAAACTAAAAATTATTGTTATCTGACATCCTGGCTGTAATTTAATGGTCACCATTTCAACCTGTTCTTTCAACTACACTTCCAAGTCTCATCTCCTCTTATCCCAGATGATGTCTCTCCGCCTCTTCATTCCTTTATCCTTGTACACACATTTTGAAAGAGAATCTCCTTTATGAGTCATTCTACACCTTATGGCTGCTTCAGGTCACAAAGTTCTCTTAAGAACACTAAAACAACTCTTTTTAAACAAAAAATAAACAAAGTTCCCTCTCTAAACTGGAAGACAGCATTCACCAAACCATCAGAAGGTCAAAGTTCCTAAAGGTAGCCACATCCTTCCAAAACCAGACACATATCCTATTCAATCATCTATGCTTCTGTAAAAAAAGAATAACCTATAGCACTTGGAGAACATTAAACAAGAACACAGGGGGAAAAAACAAACAAACAAACACTAAAACACTAAAAAGGGAGATTTAGTTATACTATTAAATATTTAATAGATTAATTGGATGGGAAGGTCATACACACCAATAGTGAGAGAACTGAAAATTAACTGAGTAACAGTAAGGCTAAATTTGCAATGCAAAACTGAAACTCTTCTTGAAATGTTGTCAGGCAAACATGGATCTCACACTGTTCCAATATTCTTCACTTTGCATTCACCACAGATCTCTGTATTTACTGTGCATGTAAATTCTCAGGGTGACAGCTGGAGGTTTTGGCAGCTAACTGAGGGAGAACCAGACCCATTTTTATCCTTGAGGTCCAAACAGGGCAACTGGATACACAAAGAGAAAAAAAAAATAAAAAAAATGTATTAAATATATTGGAATTTAAGACCACTATCTTTGATTTAGAGAGCTAATAGTCAGCTGAGAATAGCAAAAAATCCAAGGACTATTTTTCAGTTTACTCAAGATTCAGATAAATTAAAATTCAACAGGTCACACATGAAAAGCCTTCCTCAGAGCTGTCTTCCCAAACTACAATGGCTAGGCTGAAGAGCTCCTTGTTTGTTTTGGGTTTTTTATGTCTTTTATTTAAATAAAGTCCAGATTTTGTACAGACCTGTGTGACAAAAGTCATACTTATGACATGCTGCGTCATCACAGTATCACAGAGTAAGTCAGCAGATGCCAGAAAGACAAGATTTTATTTAAGAAGAAAGAAGCTATCATTTTTAACCTCTAAATGGAGGTTACAGCCCTGAAGAAGGCTGAACAACTGCTGGAAGGCAGGCTTTATTCAAACTGTGTTCTTATTAACATATACATAACATATTTTTTAAAAGCAGTATCTGTGCCACATATCCAAATATAATAACTAGAAGTGAAAAGAAAAAAAATGCAAACTGAAAACAGTTCATATTTGTTGTTCATCTACTGGCTGATTGTTTCCAGACACTATCCTTTCCCACTTCCCTCCAACCTAAACTTCTTTTCAGGTTTGGACGATATACCACAGCAATCAGGCTCTTCCTGAAACTCTTTGAGAACCAGTCCTTTGGGACTTTGAGACAATCTGTGTGACCAACAATCAGTTGGTCACACAAACTTTGTGCTAATTCACCAGCAGAAATTAAAAGAAGGAGAAAAATAATGTATAGGTATGCTTTTTGTGTTTAATTTTGTATTGGATTCCAAACAAAAATTTTAAGCTTGGAAGATCTGTGTTGAGATGCTGTGATTGACAGCTGAAGTTTTGACTATTGTTTCCTACTCCTCAAGAGAGCCCTAGCAACATCTCAGAGTTTTCTCAAGCAAGTATCCCAATCACCTACTTAGAGAATTTGTCTCCTACTATTGATATTTCTAACAGCCTCAAAAAGATTTTCCTGGAAATAGGATTATTATGCCCTAGTGAATATTGAAGTATTTTATACCACATGATTAACTTGCACAGGAGATGTGGAGAGACTACCACTACAAAGTGACTTCTGGGACAGTATTTACAGCATTAAGATATGTGAGGTTTTGGCCAAAAAGAAAAATGTTCCCAATCCAACAGAGAGGAGATGTGAATCAGTGCTACCTCACTAAATATCCTATCCAAAAGAGCACTAGAAAAGGGCAAGGCAGTACAATACAGTCGGTTCAGAACTCTCTTCTCCCTTGCACCAGCAGCAGTTACTCCACAAACTCTAACTTAACATGCAGTTATGTATAGCTGCATCTCATAACTGCATTTCTCAATGAGTAAAATATTTGCCAAGTGTGAGTCAACAGAATTTTCTTTAGAATGTCTCTCAGCAAAGTTGCAAGAGAGTCTGCTTTCCTCATGTGTGAAAGAAACCACTCCTAAGCACTTCAGCATTCATAAAGGCAGGACTTTGAGAACAAATGTCCAAATTTTTCTCTTCCCTGCATGCTGCACTCAGGGGCACTTAGTGATTCAGGTGAGAGAACTCCATAGCCTAAAACCCATTTTTCAGACCATATTCCTAAAGTTGAAATGCAGGTGGTCTCTTCAGAGCCTGCGGACGAGCAAGAGTTCTAGGGAAAACATTGTTTACACCATTTGGGATTTATATTTTTTTCCTTTCCTCATGCAAACTGCCACTTCTCCCATTCCTCTGCACTGCTATTAAGTGCAGAAATTCAGTACTGTATTTCCCATATGAAGAAATTGGCAAGAAAAGACTGCATGCTCTTGGCAGAAGTTGATCCTGGGATTATGCCAATAAACAATCATTTTCTGGTTGCCACAAGCATTCCATTATTTCAGTTTGGCCATTCAGTCTACTCTAGTTTAGCTCCATTAGTGCTTCCTTAATAAACTCTTATTATCAGGGGCTTAGGCCTTAGTCATTTGAATTCATGCTCAGCTGGGACTTGGTATTCAGGGACTCAGTCTGAATGTCCTTTAAAAAAAATTAATTAAAACACTTACTTTGCCACAGAGCAGAGACAATGGAATTTCATTGGCTGCAATTTATATTTTCACTATTAAAGACTTAAGAAAAGCTGGATTTTGAGGCTTGTTTTATAAACAAGACTTGGATGCTTTGTTTCTCACTAGAAGAGAAATGCTACAGCAGTCTTTTGCGTTCCTGCTTCTTTGCATGCATATGCTTGTTGTTTATAGCACAAATAGATTTAATTTCCCCACATATTTTTAATCATCTGCTTTTGGGGCTAGACTTTGGTGCAGGAGGGGGGAAACCCAAAAGCAAAAACCACCTTGAAGCTCCCACTGGGATGGGTCTTGAGAGGTAAAAAAACCTGACACAGCTTCTCCTCCCACATCACTAATCATGACTGCCTCACTGATTTGGTGCCTACCAAGGAGGAACCTTGAGGCACTTATCTCTACAGTATGGGCTTTGCAGCCTGCATCAGGAACCTCAGTTCTCCTAGAGAATAGCAGGCCATCTCTGTCATTAAGGGCACCACACAAACACACTAACCTAGCAATGTGACCAGCCCCAGACTTTGAATTCTAAGCATCCAAGTCAACTTCCCTGCTGCACAGATCAATTAAGAAGAACAGTTTGCTCGCAGATCAGTTCTCAATCCCAGACTGTTGTGTTTGCTACTGAGAAAGCTCAGTCACCTCCCACATGTACCCCACTGTCATAAAACCCTTAATATTTAACTTGTTCTTTACAATAAGGGTGTAAAAGCCAATAAACAGAGCCATTTACTGGCCCCAGCCTGGATTTATGCTGTGCAGAGGGAGCTGTGCCTGTGCAGGGCAGGAGTTAGTGGCACCTACACCTCAGGCACAGCAAGCACTGCATCTGCCTACTCTTCTTTGTACAGGTTGGATTCTACTGTACTTACAGAGGCAGCCAACACCTACATGGAAAAAAGCTGTACGATCTATGGATCAAATTAGTAAGGCTTTACAGTATATTTATTTTCCTTCCCTTCCAGTATATGATCCATCAATATAATGCCATCATTACAGGCCTAGAGACAAGCACCAGTGACACATTTTCATCCACTCCACCCTCTTCTCTCCTTTGCTCTTGGCAATTATAGTCAGATATGCAAACTACAGCAAATGGAATATCTGTCCTGCCTCCTAATAAGCGTGGCTGGTCCCCTAGAACAAACTGGCTTGCAAGATGTGGAAGTCACTGCTAACTTGTTTTGAAAGTAGGAATAGAGGAAAATCAAAAAAGTGTAATAAAAACACATATGTATTTTGGACTTCTACAACAAAGTTCTTCTCCTTTTGCTACTGCTAGCCCCTCTGGAGGTTGCTCCAGAGAGCAGTCCAACCTGAGAAGACAGGGAAAGTACAGAAGGTTTTTCAAAGAGATGCTCCTACTCCAGACATAATCCTTTGGGAACACTTTTTGTTGCTGTTCACATAAACCCAACTGAAGACCTTTATTGTTATTGCTGGTGGAGGAATTTGGAGAATGGCAAGGTAGAAACAGCTTTCCAGGGACTGCACTACTACTGTGAGCTGCCATAGTGGCAACAAAGAGAAACTGGTGTGTGGTTGAAAGGCCAATTTCACAGACTTCTCTCTGGCCCCAAAGGCCCTTGTCAGAGAGGTCCTGAAGGCTCTAGATTCTTCAGTTACACCGGAATTACACACAGATGAGTCCTGAGACTACAAGAGTGCAAACAAGCTCAAATGAAATCACTCTCATATAAACCCGTGAGTGCCGTAGGCTGGACTTGACAATCTTAAAGGTCTTTTCCAGCCTTGATAATTCTGTGATTGCAACTGTCTAAAAATCAAACTAGAGCACCAGACATTGTCAAATCTCCACTGCTTTTTATACTCATCATGAAGGAGTACAGAGCTGAATGTATTTGTAACTCTAAATGGTAACACCCATCAGTCCTTTGTTTTAAATTTCTTCCCAGATATTTAATGGACAGAAAATTATGGTGGTACACATGGCAATTACAATTTCTGTGAAAGAGGAATTCAGTTTCAGTGAGACTCTCAAGAACACAAACAATTTAAACTTCTGAGTTTTGTCATTTCACACTTTTATGAATTTGCAGAAACAACAATGGGAGAGAAAAACAAACAAACAAATGAAACAAAACAAACAAAAAAACCCCAACTTAATAAAACTGCAATACCTGAAGAAGTTAATAGGCAAGTACTGGGGAAAGGTGAGGGAAGGAAAGGTGTGGGATGTTAACTCTTGATAGTTTTGGTGGAAAGTTATGATAAGTCATGATTATTTTATTTCTGTGCAGCTCAAACACGAAATGCAATCAGTCCATTCTTGTAGCAGCAACACACCTACCACCAACTGGAGCAATTTTTCCAGAAACACTCCAGGACTTTAATGCACCCAACCACAAGGTTAGTATAATCTATCATGAATTAAATGCATAATTTCTCATTAGAGAAGATAATTCAAAGGTCCTCGAGGTAGACTGTTTTGCAGTATCTATATAGGTGCAATACAGCATTGCCCTCTGCTGGATCTTAAGCTGCCTACTTGTGCAAAAGTTGCCTCTGGCTTAGCTATAAAGGATGATTTTTTAAACAAGCACTGTGCTAATTATCATAAGGGAATACTTTGACACCAAATAGGGAATGAGGCAGTGAATTAATGCTTATTTCTAAGCCTTTCTTTTTTCACAGGACTAGCACTGCTTCAGACAGGGCCAGTGTTCAGTGTTTGTTCAGCCCTTCTCTAGCCCAGCAACAGTCACAGATTGTTCTGCATTCCCCAGAGTCCAAGTACTGAACAGAGTCAGTGCACAACCAGATCCACAACATCTAAATAGGTAGAGCTGAACTTTAGGTGAACTCTGGCCTCAAGTCATACCGAGGTTCTGGTACCTACAAGAGTGGTCCATCTTACAAGACTGTCACATCCGATTTTTTTCACAGCATGAAGTACTACTCCTGCTAGACAGAAGCCTGTTGCCACCAACTCCTTTCTGGGTATCTCCTGAGGAAAAGTGCTATTTCCAGTCTCTTCACAGATATGAACATGGAGACTACCTTGATGTGGACTGATACATGATGAGGTTGACAGGAATGAGGAAGGGCAAAGCAGATGCAGCACTGCAATGTAAGGCAGATCTTCTTTTCTGTTCTTGCAGTTCAGCATCTGTCATTTACTGACTCTTCCCTGCCTGCTGACATTTAGTGTAACTAAGCAAATGCACATACATATACAGGTGTATAGGTATACCTATATGTGTAAACACTTATTTGAACCCAGCTGCCTGTGATGGGTTATAATTATAACCATATGATCCAAATAAAGACAGCTCATTTCATTTCTGTAATTATTCAGCTATTACTCCTGCTGATCTTACAAAGACACAGCAGGGCGTTTTGCGTCCTGTAGCTTGATGCTGTGCAAAATGGGACCACATCCAGAGAATAAGGACATCTGCTAATTCAGACTAATATATAGGAAACTGAGAGTTAGCAAAATACTCTCTCTTTCAGAAGAAAAAAGAAAATGCAAAAAAAAAAAGCTCTTTTCTATTTATACTAATTTCCAGCCCATAGTCTACCCTTGTACTTCTTAAATGGTCCTTTATTTGGTTTCTTTTAACTTTGCTTTTCCCACCATTTTTTCTTTCAGTCTCTACTTCATTCTCCCATCCCAATCTTATTTTAACATTTTACTCGTTTTACTCATTTGCCTCTTCCAACACACATACATGCTGTATATTCTCTTCAGAACAGTTAGTCTACAAAAGCCTGGTTTTCTCAGAATGCCAAGTCTGTTACATATCTGTTCTGCACTAGTTGCTGTGGGAGCAACTCACTCTTCCTCACAAATGGTGTTGTTAATAATAATAACAACAATAATATTAAACAACTCAGTTTCTAAAGATATTGTCTTGCTTCGCTGCTTGCTGAGAATAGCTAAATAACTCTCTCTAGTCTGCTTCTCCCTGCAAAGTATTCTGCAGTTCTCTGTGGGAGGTTTCTTTCTAAAAATAAGTGTCATGGTTTGTTTTCTCTTATGTTACACCTGATTAAATCTTTCCACCATAACATTTTACCATTTCATTATGCTTCATTTCCAAAGTATCAAATAGCATTTTGCCCTTTTCCTGCTTAATTTTTCTCCCTGTACAGTCAAGCTGAGGGCAATGGCTGGGTTTTAGGATGAAAATTATCAACCCCAGCCATATGTAATGAAAATAACCAACAAACCCCACATTGTCTGATCTCTTGAAAGAAGTTAGCACCAGAAGTCAAAAAAATTTCATAATCTAGCAACCTTATCTAACAAACTGTGGAAAACAGGAAACTTAAAGCTGGTAAAAGGTCTGTGTCACTCCACATGAAAGCACTCAGCCATGAAAATGTGAAGAATGTACTAAAAGGCTGACAGAACATAAGAATTATACATTTAGTAAACAAACAAACAAAAAAACCCAAACAAACAAACAAAAAAGGTGGTAAAGTTCATATTGTACAAAGTTTACCGAGATGCCAAAACAAGAGTTTTATGGACCAGGCAGGCATTAAAAAACACATCTTACAACATTTTTACAGTTTTGTGTTTTCTTTAACTGTGTATACTTGTGCAAATGGGCAGGCAAAATGATACATTAACATTTTATACTCATCTTGAACTGGAGATTGAACAACATGCAAAGCCGTAAAATGGATCTTGTAATGATTGCCAGGAAACCGAACATGCAGTAATTCCAAAACAGTAACAATTATCAATTGTTTTGGAATTATTAGAGGTCTCTATGGCCAGTGATGCAGATGATCTCTCCAGGTTAAGACTGGGTGAGTAAATCGCAATGCAAATTGTTCAGCAAGGCAGTCAGAGGTGAAAGAGAATGTATAAAATTCTCAAAATGTCACACTCAGGTGCATTCCCTACTTTACATAACCATCAAATGAAAATAAAAATAAAATTGCTATTTAAAATATAAGCTGCAAGGACAAGCTTTATTTAAGACTCTGTCTTTCAGCTTTGGACACACTGTACATCATGACTGATTATATTGTAGCACATACTTACTACAACATTAGCCATTCATGTATTAAATTGAAAATACTTGGTGGTGATGATATTTAGGAATGTGAAAATTTTCTATGTGACCACTGGTTTGTCTTGAACCTATCTGCAGGTAAAAAGCCCCAGGAAAAAAAAAAAAAAAAAAAAAAAGCCAACTTTGCAATGTTATAGATGGCCACAAACAGAACAGTGACAGTGCATCCCTGATACTTCTCAATAGCAATGTCAGAAAGCCAATACAAGAAAGGCACCAATCTACTGATCCCTCTTTTCTCTCCCAGGGGGTGGGTGTCCTGCAGTTCTTGGCACATTCTAAAGCAGCTTGAAGAGTCCCTGAAGGCCAGGACCAGAGTGGGAAGACTCAAGCAACGTGCTACCTTCTTTCAAATTAAATGCTGCCAGTAGAGAAGAGGGGGTGGTGGTGGTCTGTGGAAATAGTTTTTTTCTCTTTATAACCATAAGGGACTTTGGAAATTATTATCAACAAGGAGGTAGACAAAGTCTTAACATGGATTTCAAAATACCTTGCCCAAAAGAGGCAGTGGTATTTAAACTTTCCTGAGAATTTCTTGTAGTCCCAAGCAGAGAAGATGCCTACAAGAACCAAGTTCAAGTTTCAGCTGCAGTAAGATCATAGAAACCTGGAATGGTTAAGGTTGGAAGGAACCTTAAAGATCATCAGGCATGTGAGATACCTAGATTCACAAAATATGGATCTTTTGTACCTCTGCTCAGTGCTCAGCCAGCTAGTGCTGATGATGTCTCAGATAGCAATGCAGTTTAAATTTAGCTTTTTTGTTTTTTGTTTTTTTTAATTTATAAATGTAGCTCATCTTTACCCTGAGTAGCTAGAATATTGAAATCGGTGGCTTCATAGGGTTCATTATAAGCTAACTCACCCCATTACCTTTTTGTATTACTGTAGCCACAGAATTTTCAGCACCCAATCTACCACTAAGTCAGCAGACCTTTACAGATTTCAGTCATACAGTCTTCATTCTCCCTGTACATCAATCTTAATGATTCTTGATTCCACCCCTGAAAAATTACCTCAACAAGGCTAAATGCACCTTCTGCAATGTGTCCCAGCTTGGGAGACAAGGGATCAAAGCCCAAACCCAATCTAGACATGTTGGTTTTTCCTTCTAGATAGTTTGTGAGCCACGTGGTATACTGAAACCTGTTGGCCCCTTTCCTATTTTTACTTTTTGCTAAGAAAAGAGAAGTTCAGCTTTTGGGTAAGACTGCCTCCCTGTTTGATGAAGACCTGTGGGCACTCAGGAAGGTAGTTAATTCAGACTTGCTTTAACTTCCAGACCATTTCAATTAACTTCTTTCTCTATCACTCCCTCCTTGGATCACTACATCACATATACTTACAAGGAAATAACCACATTGTATATCTGTTTGCTGGTTATTTTCACTCTTTTATTCACCAACAGTAAGAAGTGCTGGCACAAAGTACACCTATTTCTGTTTGCATAATGGGTGTATGTGCATGGGATTGCTTCTGAGGATATTTCTGCCATTCTTTGTTCTAGCAATAGGAGAAACATAACGACACAATGAAGAACACAGAAATAAAACTTGAGGAAAAGGATATCTGACCCTGAAGCATCCCGCTATCTCCTTTTCATTAATATTCGGATCTTCAGGTACGATGGAAAGAAGGAAGAACAGCTTATATCGCCAAGGATCATAACACCAGCTTTCTCACGTGTGGATTCATTGAGACAAGAGGGAGCATTCCTCCAGGTAATTAGCCTTGACTGTTAATCACATCAGCCACAAGTGATAAGCAAATTAGGGCTTCAGCAGAGCAGCTAGTGTGATGCTCTCCTAGATCCCTAGAGCAGCATTGCTGGTTACTGTGATGCTCTGATGCACAGACCTGCAATGCACCCTCACTACTGTACCAGGAACCGCCTTCACAGCAGTTTGTCCTTGGAATGGTTAGGCATGAAGCCAGTGCATCTTCTATCAGCATCTTACTCCACCCTAAGGACCATGTTTCATATGAGTCAGGGCAGATATTCGACTTCTGATTCACTCCATTGATTTGCCCTCACAGTGCAACAGCAAAAACCAAAGAATTACTTGCTTGATCTTCTCAGAGTCAACTTTTGTCTATTTTGCAGTTCCTAGAAAAGAAGAAAAGTCATTTTCCCCTGACCCAATAAATACAACAAGAAGTGGACAGGTACTTGGATTCAAATTTTTCTGTATTCCTTGTCTACTCATCTTTTTTTTTTTCTTTTTTTTTTTCAAAGGCAAAAATCCTATAGCACTACAATTCTACAGGACCTGTCACCTGAGATCTTATTCTTTCCTGAAGTTACAAACTAAAGTCTCAGCACACAAAACTCACCTGAAAGAAAAAAAGAAAAAAAAAAAAAAGAAAAAAAAAGAAAAAAAAAGGTACATCTATTCATGTTATAAATAGGAAAAAAGCAAGCATGAAGACAGCACACTACAATTTACAGCTACACCATCTACATCTGAGACCTGAAAGAAATGAGCATTCAAGCAGTCCCAGCATCCTGTTTACAGACCTCTCCCAAATGTCATACACAAAGCATGATACCTAAGAGTTAATTCTGTCCAAAAGCCCTCTCAGAGCAAGGGCTGGTTCTCACACAGGTTGGCTGTGGTGCTTTGTAGCCTTCCTCCCACTCCTTCAGCCCCCAGACCTGGACCTATTTCCAAGTGAATGCTGCCTTGCTGACCGACTGCACCTGAGTGCAAAGAAAGACTCAGCTCACCTAGGCATCAGACCCACTCTTCTCTCCTCCTTCTCACATCTGTAGTGCAGGAAGAGCAATAGGACCCCTGCTTCAGTGGCATGCAGGGTCTATGCTACAGCCACACCAAGGGAGTGAGCCAGCCCTAACTGTGAAGCTAACACAATGATGACTCTCTACTGCAGCTAAGAGGTTCCTAAGGGGAAAAGAAATAATAAAATTAGGGCTCTGCTTTTACAGATGTTGCATACATGTGCTATGTAGACGTCTTAATATGAACCATTTTCCAAGAGCTGAGAGGGATGGAACTAAAGATGTCTGTGTGCTAGATACACTGAACAGAAAACAATCAATCCCAACTCTGTCACTTAAGGAAAAGGCTCTGAAACCTTTTAGGGTAGAGGACAGTGTCACACATGACAAAGACCTGTAACAGATGGGATGAAAAAGGACTTGGAAGATGATGATCAGGAATGGAATGGGTCAAGAGACACAGCAATAAGCTGCCTGTGCAGTGAAGGCTGATACAGAAAGTATCTTATTACGAACCTCGGACCAGGCAACTGTGCTCAAGACACAGGGACTGAGGCAGTTGCTCAAACACCCAAAAAGGAGGTGACTAGTTTTGTGTCTTGACATTTTTAGATAGTCAGTGAAGGAAACAGAGAAAAATAAATCCTTCCAAAGATTCTCTTCTTAATCCCAGATAATGACAGCTTTATTAGACTGGAACTTATTAAGGGCTAGATTTTAAAGAAAATTACCCTGTAAAATTTCAAAAGATGGAAGCACAGAATTTATTAGATATTACTCCTAAATCCTACAGAATGTAACTGAAAACAGTTACAGGTAGATGTCAGATTTTCAACCACTAGAAGATCAGAGTAACTTGATTACCCCTCAGATAAACATTTACGTAAATCAGAGGCTGCTGAGGGATTTAACAATGTGAGTTCCACGTCAGAAGAGTGAGATTTCCAGCACCTATTTCCAGATCTGTGATCCAGGCTACCCCACCCCATTTCCTTCCCCACCTCCCTCCTTTCTCATTGTCACAGGATAGCCTTCTTGTAAGCAGCTTTCTACCAGAAGAAGGTTGGATTATTAAGCTAATGACCTCACAAGGCTCATGGATTATATCTCCCTCTTTATTGACCCAGAAATAACCTTTGAAAGAAAAAGCAGAGCTCTTGGTGACAAAGGCTGGAGACTGGGGGCAGGAAGGAGTGAATCCATCTGAGGAGTTCAAGCCATTCCAGTGCCCAGCTGACACCAGCCCATTCTCAGGACACTCCCACCAGTTCTTCTAGCAGCAATTCATTCTCACGGGTTTCATGAAAGCCATAATTAAATACTTCCTGCAATCAGGACCTCTGCACAAAAGATCCAAATGTGCCTCTGCCTTCCTCCAAAGCAAACATAATTCTGATTTAGAGAGCCTTCCATCAAAGCTGACCCCTGGCAACTTCCGTCTCCCTGATCTGTGGACAAAGTAGACACGTAGAATACCTAGAAAGCCTTCCAGTCTTACATGTTACATTGGTATAAACCCTAACACAGGACTAATTTCTCTGCAGCTGCAGGCTGTTTTACAGGACAATAAAGTCTCTTTGAAGGAGTAAGAATACTATCCCTCCAGCCACAACTATTTATCGAGATGTCAGTCTGTGTACATGGTTGGAACAGTAGCTGAAATGGCAATGTTTCTAGCAGCAGTTCCTCCAAGTACAGAGTTAATTTAGTATCATTTGCCCCCTTCTCTTTTGACACAACACACAGTGCATGCCCTTCTCCTCACCTTTGGTAGCTCACATTGCTATTCTATAACACACAAATTGACCAGCAGAAGGACAAAGATGGGGTACAAGCCTGAGCAAGACAATTGCTCAAGAATCACAGAATTAGCCTATACAGAAATCACAGAAGGGTTGTGGTTGGAAGGGACCTCTGGGGGTCATCTTGTCCAATACCACCGGTCAAGCAGGGCCTCCCAGAGCCAGCTTCCCAGAACCATGTCCAGATGGCTTCTGATAACTTCCCTCTGAGGAGGGAGACTCTACAACCTCTCTGGGCAACCTGTGCCAGTGCTCAGTCACCAGAACTGTGCTCAGCCAGGAAGAGACCCACAGTCTCACTTATACCTGACAGCACAAGCAGACCCAGTTTTCTACAAGGCTGAACACCCACAGACCTGCTCCAATTCCCTAAGTGTGAAGGGAATTCCTCCCCCCAAGCCTGGAACATCCACATCCCTGTGTGGCATCCATGCTAACGTGCAAGTTTTACAGTCAAGATCCAACCAGCTTGGGAAGCAGAAGTGCTGTGATTTAATGTTTTGTCATGTCTGCTCTTCAGCAAGATACATCTCTAAATGGAAGACATAATAATTACAGCTTTTGCAGTGGTGTATTTCTGAATTTTAATTCTCAAAATGACATGACAGAAGAAGGGAAACTGCTTGTGCCTTACTCCATTAATCCTATTATATCCTCTGCAAGGCAGAGTACTCCCACTCCTCAGATAACACACAGATTAACTAGGTCAGCTTTGTGATTATTCCTGGTACCAAAAGGGGACTCAACATTAATAGGTGAGTTTGCTACACATAGGGGAAGAAGGTATTATATTCAGGTATTAAAATACAAGGAAATGTAAGAAGAGTAAGCAAGGCCACACTCCTCAAAGTGAAACTACAGGACTGCCTCATGAAGGAAGTGTATGTGGAAAAGTGCAATAAGTATACAAGAACAGGTAAATCAAGTCTCCACATAAAATCAACTCTCTATGCTTCCACCCCATTGTGTTCATCTCTTGTTTATTCTGCTTCAGGTGAAAGGAACAGAGAGAGGACAAACATAACTGAAAGTCCTGCTGGAGCAGATTTGCTTCAAACAAGCATCTCACCAGGAAAAGCGGATTAAAAAAGGACCTAGATCTCTTAAGGCAGAAGAGAAAATGGCCCTGGTTCACTGGCCAGCACACTGGGTACCAGAGCTGCTGTTGAGGCAGTTCCCAGTGCCCTTGCATTGAGAATATGCTGCAATGAACATCATAATCCTGCAGATACACAGAGATCACCAATCAAATGCCATAACTACAAATATGACAGTGGCTCCCCCCTACTATTCTGGTGCTGGCAGATCGAGAGTCTGAGTCTACTAAAGTAGGTCAGTATCATTCTTATTAACAAAGAAACTCTCCACCCTCAGTCCCTGCATTGCTTCCTTCTACCTCTCATGTAAAAAGACCTGTAATGTTTTTATTCTCCATACACTTTGTCTCTACCCTATTTCTAAGGTCCCTTTGGCCCGAGTTTGCATACCTGTGAACCACTGGCTGCTGTTACGGTTTTGATCCTTTCCCTGGCTGGTTTAGTTTCCTTTATTAGCTGCAGCATGTCTCCAAAGTTAGAGCTGTTTCTGTCAGCAGTCTTTCCTTTAGCGTGGAATAATACGTATTACAGCTGATTCTCTCCCTAATTAGAGGACTTTTAATGTCTCCAGAGTTACGTGTGACAGTCAGAGTTTTCATTCATTCATTAATGTAAGAAACTGTTCCTCCTTTGAATTTAGGGTATGTCTGGCAGCTCAAAATATTCCTTATCTTCTCCACCCTAAAAAAACAAAATAAACAAAGCAAAACAAAACAAAAACCCCATAGACATCAATGTCAAAAGTTTCTAATAAATCTCCTAATTCCTCCAGCAATATAATCCACAATTATCTAGCCAAAGAAAAAAATCAGAATCTTCCTTCATGTTGGACATGTTAATTCATTTGTTACAGTGCCACAAGGAATTTGAGGGATGTTAGTGAATGGTAAAATAGACAGAGGAACCATAATGATGAAAAAGACCTAGCTAACAGGTGTCAAGTACCCTGAGAGAGGAGAAAATGAGTCTTTCCAGATTTTCCAACTTGACCCAGATGCTGAAGACTTCACATCAACTGTGATTCAGAGTACACAGAGACTTTTATAAATCTTGGTTGCTGGGTGCATAGCACAGTTTTTGCTGGTGACATACTCAGGACTGGCATGAACAGCATTGTCCAGCTTGGGATCTAGACAGACTTAGCAAGCTGAGAAATATAAAGCTGGGGAGACATTTCAAATCGAGTTGCATGAGGAATGTAGCATCTATCTTCTGCATTTTCATTTAATACAGAAAAAATATGAGACCAAGCATGAAAAATTTTATACACTGTAAAATTAGCAGGCTTCCTGCTTGTACACAATAGGATCAGGTCATCATACAAGAAGAACTGGATAACCTTGGGGATGGATGGATAACATATTATGAAACTCAGTAGTGCCAGAAGCAAGATCACACAGTTGGGAACTAACAGCAAGTAGTGCTTTGAACCACTGGCTCATCAGCTGACACAAGTAAGGGGAGTTGTAACACAGACCCTGATAAGACCATTCAAAGAGGGGATGTGAATTCAGAATATATCATGCACACAGGGCATTAGGTTCTAGTGCCTCCTTTGGATTCCTCAACACTAATCAACCTTCAGAGAAAAACACCTGCAAACAAAATTCAGCAGCTTTTTTTTTGCCTTTTTTTTTTTTTTTTTTAATGTAGGGATTGGTAAGTTTCAAACTTTTGTATTTCAAAAGCACCTAAATTTTGAATGTTTGGAAACAGATTTTTTCTCAGTGACTATTTGTACAATGCCAAGAAAACATCCCTCATCTTTGTTGGCTGAGTCCTGCTGCCACTTCTGTGAAAGAAATTTAAAAATAACCTCATGAAATGAGAAAGTGGCCAGGATACTTACCTATACTCAGTTCCCTCCTCCTATTTCTCAGAGGAGAAGGGCTGTTTATTTAATCAGAAGATTACATTTGTTGATCACAGGATGAGAGGAACCCTCTGTACCTCGCATGCTGCAACTGAATGCAGATTTTGGAGTAAGGTCTCTCTGAAATCCAGTGTATGGCAACATAAATGAACTGCCCCTGTATTAAGTCACCAGAAGTAATCCTGACAACAACTCCAAGCTCTTGAGTTCCTCCTCCTCTGCTTTGCTTTGATGACTTTGACAGCCAAGTTCTTGGAGAGTTACTTCAGGTTACAACGTGTCACCTTTAATGGCATTCAAAGCTTTAATTCAGAAAGTGGCCACTCTTGACCTCTGGCCCCACTGCCACCCACTCTGCCATCCCCCTCCTTTCTCCATTGCCATGGAAATGAATAGCCAAGCGAAAAAATGGGAGCAGGCAAAGTCTAAAGCTTTTCACAGAGCCCCCAAAAGAAAGATGAATGAAACTCATTCATCACCAAGCAAGGGACCCAGAGAGCAACACTGACTGAAAAGCAAGCCAGAGGGAGAGCAAGCAAGGGAGAGAGACCGACAGAGATAGAAAAGGTTACCTCATGCAGGAAGTTATGTGATTTGAAAAAGAAAAGCACAGGAGGTGTGAGGGAACACAGTCCACTGGCAAAAACTGCAGATTCCACTGCTGTTTGGGGAGAGGGTTCTATTTCACCAGCTCCTTCCCCAGATAGAAGTCAGAATACCAGGAAAGGATGGAAATTGGAGAGGAAAAGGGACGAATGCCTGAAAGTAAATTTCAGTGGAATGCCTTAAAGATGGGCAAGTCATTGCAAGAAAAAGCTACAATTAGAAACAAAGCTGTAGTGTTGAAATTCCCTTCACTGAATCTCCTGTTCTAGAGGCATTTTGCCCCCAATGTGTATACTTGTCTTTCTTCCTTATTATCTCTGCATCACACAGCTTGATTTGTCTTGATACACAGTATTAATCAAATATCAAGGCAACTAATGTTTAGCACGAGGGAGCAAATGCAGTTAAGAAGCAATAACTTATTCACTCAGACATAGCACTAGTTTTCTGGAGTGTTCCTCTAATTTCCCCATTTCTCACAACGTCACTGCAACGGCATGGGCAAAGAGCTCCTCCTTTCAGGGCATCTGAAACAGATGCACAGCACAATTTAAAAATAAAATAAAATAAAATAAAATAAAATAAAAATAAAATGTTAAATGACATCATGTCTTCCAATATTAGAGGAAGGAAAATGTGCTATTGCATGCCATCCTACAGAGCTGAGGGAGCTTGCTGATGCAAGAAAGAAAGAAAGGGAGAAGAAGAGGAAGAGAAAGGAAAGTCTGAGATGCAGCAGATTCAAAGAGCTTACTTGCCTGCACTACTTTAAAAATTAGAGATAAGCAGGACAAAAAGAAGGCAAGAAGCAGTAGCAAGTGATTCCCTAAACCCTGAAATTTTTGCAAATGTATTAGGTGAGTGTCATAAGATTAGAATAGCCAGTCAAAATACCTACTACTGAGGTGCGGTTTTACCTTTTTGCTTGTTCTTCATTAGTGGGGAATCGTTCTCTCCAAATCCCCAGAGGCTCTCTATGACTACAGGTATCACCTGCTGAAGCTAGTGAAGTGTATTTCACTACAGAAGGATGCCAGCTCTAAAAGCATGATTGAGAATCACTGCTACCTCTCTACAACTCATCCTTCATGAGGAGCAGCTCTGCAGATGTAGAAGACCCAGTAACACTACAGGCTCACAGACAGAGGACAGAAAGGAGACCACTGCAACAAGGCAAAGGAAGATAGGAAAGAGACTAAGAAACTTTACAGTGCTGATCCTCCCACCTTGTCTCATCCTCCCCACTCCTCTTGGACCTCCTCCTCTCTCCCCATCCCCTTGGACCTGTTGCTTTGCCTCTTCAAAAGCTGACTTGCAAACAGGAGAGACAATTGGGAAAGGTTTTGCTAGTTATAAAAAATGAGTATTTCTTCAGGGCATGGCAGAAGTTAATAAGATGATGTAATTCCACACAGGCAGAGCAATTACACAGCTCTGGTCTAAAAGAACTTGTGTTAGTGTTAAGAACTGACAACAGCAATATCTTAGTGAGGTATTGCCCTCTAAATGGTCGTTCTCTCTGATGGCCTGAGGCTAAAGCTTTGAATTGTCTTGAATTAAGAGATCTCTGCTTGATCCACACTTAATTCCCACTTTAGGGAAGTTCAGGTCAGTTCTGTGTTGCACATCTGTTTATGTTAAACAGACATATTTTGACAGCAGTAAATTGTGCCACAAATGGCTCCACAGAGGTGGGAAGCCTCATTTGGTCTTCAAAGAAACCAACTTCCTACAGTAAATTTAAAAACTTCAGTGCTCCAAAGCATGAAGGACACCTGCGTGTCATTAAGTACTTAATGCTGAGCATACAGCTTTCTGGGTCACCATCTGTTCATCAAGAGCACCAGCTCCTGACTGCTATTGCCCAATTCACTGTGCTCCAGGATTTGAACTCTCAGCCTTGGCAGCTAACAGTTGCCCAAAAGGTAGCATGGATAGATCTTGTGTGTCAACAATACAAATTGAAAAAGAGTGTCTCAAAAGAGAACAATTCAACCAGGGTGAGTTCAGTAAAGTTCGCTTAAGGATTAGAAGCCAATCAGAATATCTCATCATGTATATGCCTGTTTGTTGTATCTGCTGCTGCTCTTATAATCTCATCAAGATGCCTGCTTATCTGGAGATATCTGGCTCTGGTAATACTTAACTGTCTGTATTGTTTAAAAAAGTTCTCTCTTGTGCTATAAAGTTTGCTATCCAGACAACTACATACAGAAGAAAGTTCAAAATTAACATGCACTCATATAAACAACAAAACTTGTTGAAACACTTTTTGTATCTCCAGAATGAGCTATCTGCATAAAGCTAAAGAAGAAACATCTCACCGGCCCTAGAAATCCAGAATTACTTTCCCACCCCTCCACAAAAGCCAGATTGGCCCAATACTAGCACTTCTATCCAAAGTGTTCAGCCTAGAGCTTCAGCCTTTTGAAGTTGAATCACCAGATGGTTCCACTAGATCAACATCATCATTAAATTAGCCAACATTAATCACAGAGATGGAACAAAAGGTAATGGGATCTAATGGTCATTGGGAAAGCATGACCTTTGCATAAAACAAACCAGGAGACAGAAAGAGCAGAGGCTGCTCTAAGGTCTGGAGAACTAATATATCTATAACTATTTTCCACATCACAGGCTTACAACTTTGGCTTTTTGCCCCGTCCTTCCCACCCAAGTTGTATTACACATGAAAACTCAATTTAAGGAAAAGTACTTTGTGGAACAGATCCATATTCTTGGAGAGAGGAACAAACAAGTTTTTCCCATTTGGGAAAATCCTACTTGGAATCTGATCCTTCAAAACATTCTTACATAAAGCCCATAATATATTATAACTATAGCCAGTACCCAAATTGAACTGGAGTTCAAAGCTGCTAAGTTCCTTCATTCTTCTCAATGAGAGAAAAATCAACATTAATCTCGATTCTGGAAACAGGTTTATTCATGTGTCTAGAAAAGCATAAATAAAGAGCCCTCAATTCCATGACCAAAGGAAGCCAATAAAGCTGCCACCCTCCTCCTCTCCAATGCTTGTTTCCTCAGTCTTGCATAATCCAGAGGACCTCTTTATCCGTGAATAAATTGTACATTCCCTAAGTAAAAGTGGGTAAGAATTAGCACACAATGGTGTGGACACTTCTTTGAACTGGCAACTGGCTTGATTTAGTTTATTTCACTCTGGAGATATTTGTTTACATTAAAAATTTGACCCAATTTACCTATCTCACAAATGCATGTTTTTCTTCATTCAGACTCACTTTTCCAGGAGGTTTTATACAGGCAAGACCTAACAACAGTGAGACAAGACTTGCATGGAGACCTTTTGTACTAAAGGGCCAGGGTTTCAGGCATAACAAGCGTGGCCTGCCTCTTTGCAACCAGAAAAATAATTCTTGATTGGAAAGGAAAGCACACACAGAGATACCATTACAGTAAGGCAAGATAAGCAGGAGAAAACAAAAAACAACAACAGAACAAACAACAAAAAAGAAACCCCACACACTTAGAAAGGAAGGAACAAGCAACAACATGCTTTGCTGGTAAATGCCCTCCCAGCATGGCCCTTTCATTTCTATAAATGCATGCTTCCCTATTCACTCTGATTTTCACATGATCTTTGGCTCTGTTCTAGTAGGTTTACAGCAGCTGAGTTACAATATTATAAGATAAAGGGCAACAATAGAGGTGTGATTCTTATAAGATGTTACAACCTTTTTAGGATACAAATTGGAACCCAAATTACAGTATTCATGTGTTACATTTCAAAAAGAGAACTCCATTACTTGTTAAAGCAGGATATATTTGCTCTGTTCTAAAACACAGACTTCTGCTTTGCTGACCTGCCTACATTCACCTCTTAGCAGCTGAGAATTCTTCTGCCAAGACAAAATGGATGACCTTATGCAAAAGCCACAAGTTAGTTCCTTGTTCTGGATTCCAGGACTCCGTCTATGCTTTGTTAGATGAGGGATTCACTGCCTTCTGGGAAAGCTTTTGTGAAATTATCATCCTGCCTCGCACCATCAACACTGTAAAATAGTAAATTAGTTTGTAATTGAATTATTCTTATCACGGCTTTCCCCAGTAAGTTATCGAGGCCTTCAGTACTTGTTATTAATCTTCCCTAAAAGATATTTATGACATGGTTATCTGTTTTTCTTGAGTCTGTCAGGCAGACTGAGCTCTTTAAGCTGCAAACTTTCTCTGGCTGTTAGTCTGTTGGAATGTTTTTCCTTTCTTTTTTTTTTTTTCTTTTTTTGCACCTTTTGAAAATGTTGACAGCAACACAGAATGTCTTATCCTGGTATCTCTCATCAGCACCATTGTTCTAGCCCAGCCCTCTCATGTATATGCCTAAGAATTGTTTTTAGACACTTCTTTACAGCACTACATTCAGAGATCATCTGCCAATGCCCACCTCCTATGAGCCCTAAAATCCTTTTTAATCACTTTTTTCCAGATATTTCCCACAATATAAATTTCATTCATACATATGGAGCTAGAAAAGACTGAAACATGCTGTGCTAATAAGACATCTTTATTTTAAGCCCTGAAAATGCAACACAGAAAATGTCACCCATCCCTGAGACACAGACATTGACGAAGGAACAGGTGGAAAGATGCTCTTTGCTTTTCCTGGCACCTTTTGCCATTTCCAAACAGGTAGAAGGAGGTCCTCAGCAGCCTCAGGCTGTTAATAATGATGGTAATGCTCAGTTAGTAATGAGTTTTGCAATATTTAGCACTTTCCTTAAAGACTAAATTCGAATCCTTCATTAATTTTAAAAAGAAAAAAAAAATATTTTCAGTCTTTAGCTTTAATGAAAATACTTGAAAGTGTGACTAACAGGTTACATTAAAATAATAAAAACCTATGTAGAAGTCCAGAACAAAGAATCCCATCGTTGTTTTGGATTTTCTTTATCTAGTGATTTTTAGGCCAATATCCTGGAAAGGAAAGGGGGAGGAGTGGGGCTGTCAGTACTGTATTCAGTGAGTATAATTACACTGAATTAGCGCTAAGGGGTTTAGAGGGAGGAAAAAAATACTGTTCCACAGAGTTAATATAAAGTGGGCTTTCATGTACATACAAACCCACAAGGAGCAAGCCAGTGCCTGCTGAGACCTATTTGAGAGCCAAGGGATTGATCAAACTTGGCCAGCCCTTGCTAAAGAAAATAGCTGCAGTTTTGAATTACTGTAAAGCAGTATTCATATGATTGATGGGTTTATCCCCACTTCCACATTTGTTTCAAAGATCCATTTTGTCTTCTGTGGAGATGCTGTGAACTAACCTCTCTCACAGCAGCTGCCTGGATTTCGCAAGACCAATCCAAAGTCTAGGAGCTTGATGAAGCTTTTATCTTATGCAGCCATGTGACTGGTAAAATGGGAAAGAGAAGCTGTTTAACATCCAGGCTTGTGAGAAGCAGCATCACACCAAGCTCTTCAAATAGTCTGCAAACTTTCTGCTATCCGAGCAGCAAGCTCTTCTCCTGCCTGAAGAATCATCTTTGAAGGAGCCCTGCCTCTGATCTCCCTTGCAGTCTTGGCACTCCACCCATTTGACCTTACACCCAAGGCAGCATAAGGCATATTTATCTAACCTCTTGCCTTTTTAAGCCCATTCGCTGTCAGCAGTAGATTTTTTTTTCTTCTTTTTCTCCACAGAGAGCAAGAGAAAGCTTGAACCTGTACGCAGTGAAGAATCCAGAGACCCTGGGTACATTTGTTATGGGATTTCTGCTCAAGACTCAGGAACTGTAAATTAAAAGAAGTAGTAAGAATGGCCAAGGGAATGCGGGAGAACAACCAGAAATGGGCCAGATCATGAACAGCTTTTAAAAAGCTTCTAAGTCTTTTGAATTGACAGTATGACACAGAAAGCCAGATTTCCATGGAAGCCCGATCACACGCCTGCTTAGGAACAGGCCCACAGCATCTCAGGAACAGCTTATTCAGCCAGGAATAAATCTGTCTGTGTCAACTGCAAACTGCCCTGTGCTCTCCTTAGTTCCCATGAACGTACTATATACATAAATAAGATTTGTCTTCCTTTTATGAGGTAAATACATTGCTTAAAAGGGGAAAAAAAAGAACCAAAACAACTATCACAAACAAGCAAACAACTGAGCATTAAGTACTATTTGCTACACTAAGCTGGCTGCAAGCAAGTGAAATGCAACCTTCCCATGCAGAACTCTGCAATGGGTTTCACCATTTCAATATGTCTGCACAATTTTATTTCTCTTACCCTGGACTTCCATACAGCACCTGCTCTGTATTCACTCTCTTGTTCTAGCCAAAAGGAGAAAAAAAAAAAAAAAGTGCACTGCCACCCCGGTCATCTGTGTACTCCCCACCACCACACTGCCAGCGTTTCTTAATTGCTACCCACACCATCTACTGCTCCCCACAGTGTGAGAGCCCTTCATCCCAGCCCCACTACCCCAGCTGTCATCCCAGTCCTGGCCCTGGGAAAAGGGTGTAAGTGCATGGCAGCTCAGTGAATTTTACAAAGAATATTAGGTGCTTTGTGGTGTGTCCTGCCTTGGCTTGTCATGGCACATCGTAGAAGTTCTCAGGTTTGGAGTACCTTGTAATCCTCTTTGGTCCTTTCTTGGACACCGTCTTCATCTGCCTTGATAGTTATGGCAGATGTCACAGGAATCACAAATGCTGAACCCAAACACTATGAGAGGACTAGCCTTAAAAAAAACCAGTATCCTAAAGGGAAGATGCTGAAGCAGCACCAAATGGGGTCAGACAGGTTCCAGCTGCTACACTTGATTGGAGTTACAAACTCTTAGGGCAAAATGTTTCATGACTGAAAGCATCCAGTAGCTGGGTTAGTTCCTGTGCATCAAAGCTATTAGTGGCCCATAAAAATCTTGTCTAGAGCTCAGCTGTCCTGGAGTGACTGGGTTAGCAGATGAACACTCAGCATCCTCAGCAGCATACAGAAACTGCTGTCAGACTTTCTCCTGCTACTGCATAACCATGTTTCCAAATTCTATTTGTGCACATTTTCTTAACCCCAAAGAACAGCATGTTTCATTTCTCTGTCAAAAAAACCTCTCTCAGTTGCTGAGAAACCGTCCAATTTGTCACGATCATTTTGACTTTTACTGTCCTTGTGACCTCTTTTGCTGTGATTTGCAAGGTCTACATGCATGCTTTCTGCTCCACCTTGCAAACAGGGAAGGAGAAAAATGGGATCAATGCCAGGCTATGTCGGGACTTCAGAGAGCTGCCAGCAGCCTGCAAACCACAGAATGTACAGAAAAGCACAACATAAGACAATGTCATGAATCCTGCGTGAGTTGGTAAGTGGTAACACCAGAGCAGCAGAGTACACCAGCATTATCAGCATGCTAATATGACACTGCTGTGTTAACAGAGCTGTCAAATCCCATAAACCCACCATCCAAAGCTGAAGGCTCACTTCAGCCCCAGGAGGCCATCGGTCTTTGTTTCTACCTGTCATACGGCAAAAATGAGCTCTGATCAGCACACTAAGCTATTCTTGTCCCTCCTCAACGAAATCCCCTAACTGTGTGGTTCAGTCCAGGGGCAACAGCAGCTGGATGTGAAACACAGGTGTGCTATTAAGAAAGGTCAAGTTATTTCATTTTCAAAGCCTACATGCAGTCAAGTACTATTAAAACCAGACATCTTTTTCTTCTCATTCCACCTGAACAATTAAACTTTAAACAAAAACTACAAATCGTCACCCCTTCATTTGCCACGCTCAGTGGTGTCACAGGCAAATGATCTAAAAGCACCATCGTTAGAAGCAGGAACTCCACTGCAGACTTGGTTGCCTTCTGTTACTCCTGATGCTATGTGTGTCCCATCAAAAGCTGTAACGTGTTTAGTGACTCAGATGATGACAAGGAGCACTAAGACCTTGTGCCCATTAGCAGCACCCTAAATAAAAGCCACTTGAGCTCATCAAAAATAGGAAAGAGCTCTTTCTTAAGTCCAGCCCAATCCTGTTAACAGGCTTATATAGAAATACTGAGAGACAGGGCTCACAAATGGCAACATGTCTAACTTGCACACAAGTTTGATAAAAAATAAAGCACAACAGTTGTATATACCGCCTATCTGAGGGTCTTAATGGTCTCTTTCCTCTCTATGTGTTCCTTTACAGATGCACACAAGTTTACTAAAAAATAAAGCACAACAGTTGTATGTACCGCCTAGCTGAGGGTCTTAATGGTCTCTTTCTTCTCTATGTGTTCCTTTGCAGATGCTTTTCCCTAAATATATGAATTTATGAAAGGGCTCGCTTGACCTCTGTGATTGGTAATCATCACTATAAATCTTGTTCTACTAGCACACAAAAATTACAGAAGCCCATTTCTGTCTTCCTGATCATTAGTCTCCCCTTCCTGCTCTTGGCATATGTTTGTGTAAGTTGATTTGCTTCTGCTAAAGAGATGCCAGCATGCATTAAAATAGAAAAAAAAAAAAAAAAAAGAAAAAAATATATATGAACAGAAGCTTTGAGATTTTTGTTGTGACGTCAGTTGGTGATAACACGCTACTGACCCCTGTATCCCTTACTTATCTGTGCACAGAGGTGCAAACTGGGGAAAGAAGGGGTTGAGCGTCACTTTCTGCTGAAGAGCTCCAAAATTAAGGATGCAAAGAAGGATTCATCCCATTCGGAAAATGAAAAATTTGCTTTGGGATTCATTACTTAAAAGGAAATAACCTTAAATTACCTGTTACCTCAACTTGACTAAGTCTTGATTTTCCATAATAGAAATCGGGGAGAGGCATCAATTTTGCCCAGAATTTGAATAATTCCAGACGTTAAATGAAAAACATTTTAGAAGTATAAGCGTTACTATGAGAAGTTAATACTAAAAACATTCACTGCCAGATGCAGGGAGAATAAGTCAGCATCAGACTAATTTAACACAACCAGAATTAAGGGAAAAGGGGTAGTTTCCACAAGATATTTCAACTCTGATAACATACTTGTTTTCAAAAAGTTGTCCAGTTACCACAGCTGGAAAGTATCAGAACGCCAAATTAGATGGACACGAGCGCAATCAGCTTGTATTTCTGGTATCACAGTTTCCTGAAGCACAGTTTGCTCAAGTGTTAATAATAATAATAATAAAGGCAGTAATACAAAAAGTGTTAATGACAAATTATACAGCCAATCTAAATCACAATGAATTTATAAGTTTATATATGTATTTAGTGGCTTCAATGGACATTAAGTCAGGCTTTTAGGTAAAATGCTTATAGGGGACTCTTCTAAAAGAAGAAAACGTGATCTTGAGCTATACTTACACACAAACCAAGTCAGAAAGAGGAAGAAGTCAGAAGTACAAATGGGAGTTTTCGGGCTCTCATAAGTGAGCATTTCCTCATAGGGGGATACTTCAGGGGAGTGTTTACAACTATAAATTCTGAACTACAATCTCTGGTAAAATACAAATACTGAGCTATGGTCTCTGGTAGAATATAAGCCTCCAATTCAGACTATATATGATCAATGTAAAATACTCAGTGATCAGATTATTACATTGCTATTTTCTAGAAATGTGAAAATGTGGTAACTTCTATAAATGTTTTCTTATGAGCTTAACCAATTCATATGTTGGCAGCTGGTTTGAAACTCACAGAAGAAAAGGCTACAGTGAGTTGGCTACAATGAGTTACCAAGCAATGGAAAATAATTTATTCAGGAATTAGGCAGGGCTACTTTTCTAGACTAATTTTGAAAGGGAAAATTGCCAAAGCTAGGATACAATTCCTTGGGATTTAAATATAGAATTATCTCACAATCCTTTGAAATCTTCACGCCCAAATTACTACACTATTCTAGTGGATGCTACGACTGGGCGGTCATAATCAGTCCTAAGAGAACCAGGCATCAAGAAGCACATTACTTAGGAGTCACTTCCTTCTGTTCCACACAAGTCTTCCTTCACTAAAGCCTGCAACAAATCAGCAAGGATATTCTGAAGGGATGCCAAAGTGCAATCACTGATGATACTCCTGGTGTCAAAGGAAAACAAAAACAAACACAAAAAAACCAATCAACCAAATGGAAAAAAAAACCAAACCAAAACACTAACAGAAGACTTATCAAACGCAGTTTAAGAATGTATTCACTCACAAAATATATTTAAGAGACAGCAAATGGAGATCCAGCTCAAGTGAAACTAATGTGAGAGAACAACTTTGGCAGGTGAGATGCAAAATGGAGATTAAGAGGTCCAAGAGCAAGTTTGAGGAACAAGGAAGCAAATACATAGCAACAAGTAATAAGGCATTCCTTAAGCAGATGGGAAACTGAAGTTCTAGAAGAGCCAGTGAGTCTTGCAGACTGTATCACAACTACCCTGACGCAAACAAGTCAATCAGGGCAGGAAAAGAGATTGTACAGAAGTTAAATGGCTTCTCTGCTTCAGTTTTCACTTCAAAAAGCAGGGAAGAGAGATGCATGCCCTAAGGTGACACAAGAACTCAAGGCAGAACTGCCAGACATAGTTAGGGGAAATAAAATAAATTTAAAACAAAAAAAAAAAAGGAAACAACTCCATAAATTCAATTGCACTAAACTGCATTTCCAGAGATGAGAAAAATCAGTTAAAGGCAGGCATAAACTAGCTAGCCTGAAACAGAAACCGTACAAACTAAAAAGGTCTAGTAAAATACATTCACAAGAATCCATTAAAAACTTATCTTGTCTATTTTTCACTCGATGTAAATTGTTTGGATCCTCAAAGACTTTTTAAAAAGGTATGAGGAGAACTTGGTAATCTTGAGAAAGGAGGTAAGGTCCTATCACTCTAAATATTAGTCATGGAACTGAGAATCACTGAGTAAGAATGACAGTCAATTCCTCCTACAGATGGGGAAGTTGCAGCACCCAAAGTTCAGCCTAGAATCAGTGTTGTCACATGCATTGTTGAAGTATCTAAAAGAAGGAATGAAAAACAAGGTAACGAAATGTGCTGCCAGTCAACAGCATGGAGATCCTTGTTCTCGCAGCTACCAAGGCAGCTGGACAACACAAATATCAGACAAAATTTACCACAAAGAGATTGAGATCTAATGGAAAAAAATACATATATTTTTACATGCCACTATATACCAATGATTACTAAAGTAACTTCTAGACATCAAAAAATTCTGGAGACAAAAGATCTTCTACCCCTGTGCTTAGCGCAAGAGTCATTCCAGACTAGACAAGACTTTAGAATAGTGCTTCAAAAATTAAATCACACTTTCTAATATGAAAAAAAGTTTTACTATGGACAATACAATGCAATTAGAAAATGTCAGGTTAAATTTTAACTAAATGTGCTCACTAAATACAGGGAGTAATTGTTAGCACACTTAGAAATAAATAAGCCAAATCATTTTGCTTTTTTAGAACTAGGCGTGGGGCTTTAAAAGGCCACTGAAAGCAAGAAACACAAGAGAATGTCTAATATTTATGAAGAGTGACCTACTATATTATTAAAATAGAAGTGAGGTAAAAGCAAAGAGAAGTTTGGGTTATGAAGATAAGGACATTTGAGACACATGAATTAGAAATTAAGATTAGGGAAACCTCAGTTATTCAAAGCTATGGAAATACATCTTCAAAACTGAAACAGCTTGGGTGTGGTTTATCTTTTTTGTGGAAAAAAAAACATTTCTGATCTATGCACATTTAAACCTAAGGAAGATGAAGGCTACGTGCAAAGAGCTTTAAGCAGTCCAAATAACCCTGGTTTTACAGAACTCCACCCACGTTCTTCCATTCACTTTCATATCTTGTATAACTGAGAAAAGGATCCATGTCTTAGAAAAACTGAGATCTATTTCACAGCCTGATACAGTTTATGCTATAGGAGCAGCAGCAGCCTTCAGTGAGGCTGAAAAACTGGGAGCCAACAGGAAGCTGAAAAAGGAAGCTAGAGAAGACGGTGAGGCTGCACACTTTGGGCAGCTCACATGGGATCAGCTGCCACAGCCTGGAAGTTCTGGGACTCCAAAATGTTTTTATGCCTAGAATACTTTTTTTAAAATCTGGAGGAATAGAAGACAGATACAAATGAGATTTAAAAAATATATATATATCCCTTTCATTTCACACAAATCGCACACTGCATCAGGAAGTGAAAACAATAGTTACTCTAGGCTAAGAGTCTACTTAACACTGCACAAAGGCTAAAAAGCCTTTTCCATCATAAGCTATGATTATATAGGGGGAAAAATAAATTTAAAAAAAAAAAAAATTAATCCCAAACACCATGTCCTGTGAAGCAATTCCAAAAGAACACACACAAGCCTTGGGGAAAAAAAAATGAATAAAAATTCCACTTCAATTCTCTAGTTACAGTAGTAATAACTGTAAATAACAATTGTGAATTATTACATTTGTTTACAATTATTTTTTGCACTGCACATAATTTTTAATAACACAGCTATGACATTTGTTTACAAATGTTTACTATTATTACAATTATATGTACAATTAAAATTGTACATATAAATTATATTCTAATTTTCAATGGTATACTCTGAAAAAAATTTAAGCTGATCAGAAAAGGATGAATTTGAGGAAATGCTCCAGGTTCCCCATTACTGTACACTATACTACTCTTTCTGTGAGACACTGTGACCATGAAAATGCCACAATGAACAGTATCAGCTGGACATCATAGGGCATCTGCTAGCACCTACTGGAATCAATGTATGTCTTTCATATGTAGGCTCAAGTTTTTGCTCCCATTCCCTCAATACCTATAAAATGTGACAAGTGTTCAGATACACACTAGAATTTTACTGATCCAGGACATAAATTGTGCGTTCAATAACAAAAATTTCCATTTTGATAAACTTTACGTGAAATATTTCAGCCTTAATTGTTCCTTACTTAAGACAGATAGTCTACACTTTACAGACTTCTCCTGCTTTGGATTTTTTGTTTGTTTCATAATTTCCTATTTAAATAAGACAAGAAATTCCCACCTACAATTACTTGAGAAATCTCAGTTGGTAAAATCCCAACTAGAATTAGAACTTTATTGCACATGCTGAAAGTGTCAATGCAGAAAGATGTGAACTTGTCATTTATAGTATGTGTTGTGCAATTGGAAAGTCTGGTTAGATAACACATTTTTTGCAACATATCCTGACAGTTGGAAATGTTTTTCCAAACACAGACTCAGTTTTGAAGAATGTGTCTCTATTACAATGTTAGGGGTAAACTGTCTACATGTCTCATTTTTTTTCTCTATAAAAATGCACAGTCTCCATACCCACTCAACCTATAGTTGTGCTTAGCACAGGAAAGAGGGGTTCTTATTTAAAGGACTATTTTCTTGTAGATATAATAATAAATAATTCAAACTAAACTGTAGTACATAACAATTAAATAGGCAAAGTACACACTGTAATATACCACCTTTCTTTTTAGTCACTTTTCTTGTATGGCAGAATTCAATGTCCAGCTCTCACCCTTTGTGAAAATTAGCAGAGATGCTGTATTCGGGTACAGAGAAGCAGCCAAAGAGGACAGAATCATATAGCACAAGATGCCACCGAATAAGAAGAGGTGTTAGTCAGTATTATCTCAGTTGCAAAATACTAAAAGGATCTAGAAATGTTTTCTGAAAGCAGCCTCAAAATAACTTTCCTAGATTAAAATTAAATTTAAGAGCAAGGAGTTAAACCACTTTTCCTCCCATTCCCATCCCTTTTTGAACTTCAGATTTTTTCATCATAAAAACATGATTATTTTTGCAGGTATT
>NW_009952404.1:1330448-1331860 GCF_000747805.2 Chaetura pelagica
GAAAGAGGGGGAGAATGTCCCCAACTTTCCCACATTTCTGATTCCTTACAAAACCATTTCAGATGTTAAGCCTAAAAGTTTTCTCCCTTCAGAGGAAAACCCAAGGGTTGATCCCAGTGGGAAGATGGCAACCTCCACCTCTCATTAGGATAAAGTCAGAACATTTAGAGCACCAGAGGGTCACGCAGGGAGAGGTTTTGGAAAGGGGTTATGTCCAGCCCACACCTTGCCTTGGAAGGGCACAGTTATGAATTTAAAATGACAGAAGAAGTTTGCATAGGAAAGTGGAGGAGAAAACCAGCTCCCCAGTAGTTTGACTTTTTAAAGAAAAAAAATAGATGAGCAACTCATGCTTAAACAAATGTCCAGAAAAATACCAAAGGCCCCACGATAAATTTATTGCCATAAAATTTATTGCAAGACATTTCATCCCCATGCACTCCTACAGGGAACGTATCTGAACTTGTACTGTATCATCAGAGATTTTTAATTCTGCTGTGTTAAACTTATAAATCAAGGCATTGATCAAGCAAAGGTCACATGTGCTTTTGCATTACATTCTCTAAGTAAATCCCACTGTTCTCAGTAAGGTAACTCATAGCCCGTAAAGCTGTTCCAATGCACAAGACATGCAAACCCTATACCTCAAATTACAAGTGACGGAGAAAAGAGACCAACACCTCTTAAAACACATACACCTATTATCCCAATGGTCACTCAATGAATCCAAACCACAAACTGAATTCCATATTCTATTTAAAGACAGGTTCTTGAGCTAAGAAACATGAAGGGACTGCAATTTGCCTGTTTTTCTTTATCACCTTATAAAAATGGTTCCAACGCTACTTTGCAATCACGGGGAAATTCCTGCAAACTAGATACCCCTATTTAGGTAGCTCATCATCCCTGCATCTCTGTATAAATCCTCTGCTGGTAGATGATCTATTTATGATTAGTAATAAAAGGAAAATCTGAGCAGCCTTTATAGGCTCCTCTGAACTCTGCAGGCCTTTGGTCAAACTGGTCAGATGATCACCTTACCATAACTGGCTCCCCCATGTCTCTCTGCGTGTTTGGGTTTTTTTGTCCCCCTGCCACTTAAGTAAGCCTAGAAGAAGAGAAGGCCTGCAGCACAGAGCAAGTATGCTAACGCTATATCATACTAACTGCCATGCCAACAGCAATCACACAGACGCCTGCTCACACGCTTCTGCCAAATAATCACTTCAGCAAACATTAACTACAGAGATTAGCAAAAGCATCTGACAACATGCAAATCAGACAAGAAACATGGGCTGAAGGGACAGCTTAGGAAAGTCAGGATTTAATAAGTGAAATGACAGGAAGTTCCTGAATCAAAGCTTGCAGGTTTTTTGGAAGACTGCTGAAAATCCTGCCTGTTGGCCTTAAAG
>NW_009952404.1:1332178-1335749 GCF_000747805.2 Chaetura pelagica
AAGAGAGTAGATTTTTCCATCCCTTGGTCCTTATTGCATATCAGCTGCACCCAGGCAAGCTTCTAATAAAAGCAAGTGACTCTTGCGCAAACAAAACATCTTTGTGACCTCTGGGAAGGCAACAATCCAAGCAAACAACCAGGCAGTCAGGTGGCACAAGCTATTGGGAAGCAATCAGAGCATCTCAGGGGCCTTTCATCAGCATCAGAAGGAAAGCTAAGACTCTACTGTAAAAGACAGTAGGAGAAAATGGAAGAAGTTCAGTTGCCCAAAGGCAAACCGTGACCTTGTATTGCCATAACTCTGTAGAGAGCACCGTATTAGAGGTGCCATCTTTCTACAAAGGCTATTTCTAAGTCTCTTCCTGTATAACTTTCAAATACAGTAGACCTCTCTTATAAGATCCATCCATTACCATATAATAAAGTGCTTAGAAGAACATCAGAAATGTTAAAATGGCATTTTGAGCCAATGTCGCTCTTTCCACTGTTGCCTGCATGCTGTAACCCTGTAAAAAAAAAAAGACAAAACACCTGTAAAATAATTATTTTTAAATACTAAGGTTTTTTTTATATGAGAACTACCTACACAGAGTATTAACAGAGCACATTTTGGATACTCCTGTCATGGAGGCAAAGATGCTCCAGACTGTGAGCCTTCTGTTGCTGGCTATAGATGGGCGCATATATTTGCATTGCACTACTCAGGCTCTTCTGCACTTTGAGATACATGATGTGTGAGAAGTATGGCCAAAAAAAATAAACACATGAATAAATCTGTTGTACTAGTGATCCACTAGAAACAAGGAAGCCTTAAATGCAGTAGTCGGATCATGTTTAATTGGTTATGAAACTAATCCCATTGTTCGCACAGCTCTGAGAAACAAAACAGCTCTGAGAAACAAAACACAAGAACAAAACAGAGTTTGTGCCCAATATCAAATTGAACAGAATTTGAGAAGTCAGTTCAGTCATTTTTGTTGCCTGCAATCAGAGAGGGACACTCTGACTTTCACCAATATCCATATATTTACTGCTTGTGTCAATACATAGGGAAATCCTCCTGTCTTCTTTACCCATAGGGCACAATTACCTGGGTTTTGCCTTTCTAATCCTTAGGGACAGCTTTAGGCAACAGGCAGATGCAGACAGCAAAGTCAGACAGTGAAGACAACAGCAGAGCAGTCTGTCAACCTTGAGGAGCTCAGAAGATCATGACCAACTTTGCACCCAAGCCTGAGAAACAGGCTAACTCCACCTCATTGCCAGTATCCCTAGTGCTCTGCCTATCTCCATTGCCAGTTGGACTAGCCCCATTAAGACAACAGAGCATGAGCCCAAGTGTGTCGAGAGAGGCCTGCTGAGGGAAAGAAATGCCAATGCAGCCTCCTCTGCTCTCCCAATCATTCTGTCTGATTTTAATTCTGGGAGGAGAACTTGTCCCAATAGTAAGTTGCTCCAAAACTACTGTTTGATGATGGCAAAGACTAGATTTCATTGATGCTGTTGGCTAGCTGTGGACCAGGGCCAAAAGAAGTATTTGGTATGAAGTATTAGAGAATTTCTCCTCATTCTTTTTCCTCCCCACAGGCACTTGACGATGGCATCATCTACAACTATAATAAGGGTTGTTTACAAGGTCCAAGCTACACTGGAACTCTGCAGAAACTAATGAGGAAGGAAGCCTTTTATAATGCTCTCGTGAAACATTTAATGAGCTCCGAAATAGTGCTGGCCTCAGAGGAGAAAGGTCCAGTTTAAAATTGAACTTTGCAGTTTACTAAATGGCAGTGGTGTGGAGCCCCAAGCACTGTTTATTTTCAGAGACTATTTTTATCAGAAAGTCCCCAACTCCTGTAATGCTCTTCTGCTCTAAAACTATTTACCCCTCTCTTGCAGTTTCCATGCAACTCATGGGACTTGCTAAGCAACATGGTCCTAGGGCCCAAATAAATATATGAATATATTTTTCCTATTGTAAGGAAACTGGATTTTACTTCAGACTTGGTCAGTTCTATCCCCTACCTTCAGAGGTTATCCACATTAAAACCAGAAACTGCTATTCTGGGAAAGTAAGGAAGGGCAGAAGCTTTTTGGAGAGGAGAGATGGAAGGGTTGGAAATCACCTGGCTGCAGCAGTAATATATCTAGCTCTTTATAGTATTCACATTCTCCCTTCTCATCTCCCATGAAACTGCCTACAGCTGTGTTCTCTCAACCTTTGGTCTGAAAGACATTAAAAAGCAGTCTGAAAGATGACTACACTTCTTAAAAAGTCACTCCCACATATGTAAGCAAGCAAGGGAATGACAAAGTTTAACCAAAAAAAATCATCATGATGCCACTGCAGGAGGTAGAGCCAGATATTTTAAATGGTTCAGTGATTCTATTCCTTGGAATAAAATACAGTGTGACATATTGCTCAAGTGAGTGTCTAGTTTGATAAAGACCCACTGACCCTTTCTACCACTATAAGGTGAGCCATTGCTGAAAGCCTAACAAACCAAACAACTTGAATACCACTATGTCAAACACCACCTGCAACAGGCCGTTTAAGTCTTAAAGATCCCTGCTTTTCACTAATGAAAAGACTGTAGGAGCCTGAAGAGGGTCTGAAAAGCATTCATGAACTTGGCATCACAAAATCAGTTCTTCTGGCAGCTGGAGAACAAAATTTTAGGCAGCAAATTCCATACCGACTGCCAACTTTTATCTCATGCATTGGATAAAGCTCATGTTAAAGGTAGTGGGATTAAAATAGTTTCTCCAGCGGATGGCCACCTCTGCTCAATAAAAGATTAACAGTTTGAAAGGCATATTTAAAATAAATTTAAAATAAAATAAAAAAAAAGAAAGAAAAAAAGTCTGCAGGTCTTTATTTAGTATCTGTTGCTGTTGGCACGAATAACAGGTTTCAGTCCCTTGGAAGTTAATGACGCACGGAAGATACGCCTTTTCTCATCTTGTTCAGTTGCTGCTGTGTCAATCCACAGAGGAACCACCACACCATTTCTTATGCAACTACGGTGCTCTGTAGGTTATTCCAGTAAAATTAATTGCAGAAGACACTGTTCGCTCCTTTAATTTCATTTTTCCACGGTGCTTCTGCTGAAGCAAGCTGATGTGAGACAACTGCCTGACGTTTCCCCCAACTCTCCTCAAATGCACACTGCATACTTTACAATGCCCACTCTTCTATTTCCCTCTCCAGGGCTCCATCAGAGAGGATCCTCTATGCATTCAGAGCAGCACAATGGAGAATGATTTCCAAAGCATTAACTTGGAACCGTTGAGACTTGGATGTTTTCAAAATGACTCTATTGTGCTCAAAGGATTCTAGACTACCCCAGCTACTCTAGAAGAGAGTCTTTCTCCCTTTCTCAAAACGTCCATCCCTTGAGCCAACCCTGGAGCGCATTGTCGGGGCTGATTCCTTAGTGCAGCAAGTTCCATCAGTCAAAGCTCAACAAATACAAATAATATCAGGATATGGATATAAATTAGTGCGACAGACCCTAAATAGTTTTGACAGGTTTAGTAAGTATATATAGTGACACAGAATGCTATTCCTG
>NW_009952404.1:1335979-1338795 GCF_000747805.2 Chaetura pelagica
TTCCTGCTGTCAGACATCAATATGTAGACAGAAGATTGGGGGCACCATGGAAACTCAGCGACATAAGAGTGGTATTGATTGGATAGAAAATGAGGCTGCAATTTAAGCTTAAGGCTGCCAGAGATGCCAAGAATGGAGAATGACCCCCAGCAGTGAATTTTCAGCATAAGCTCCCTGTGAACAAACCAGTCCAAGAAGGATAAATCAGGGACAGGCTCACCAGGGATATGAGTCGACCGAGCACAGACTACCCTAAGCAGATGAGAATCACTCTGTGTGTGCGCGCGTTACAGTGACCTAGTTCATTCAAAGACAGCATTTTGAATGGTTTATTATAGAGGCTTGAAACAAAGAGATTTCCTCAATTAGAGTCCTGAAATGAATCCTCTAAATGAAAATGCTTTTGATACACTGATCAGCAAGAGGTTGTAAATACTGAAGCAAAGCGTACATTGTTAAAAACCAGTTCCCACAGAAAGGCACCGTAGCTGGGAGTGTAGGTAATAAGAGGGCCTGAAGAGACCAGGAGGTTTCGTGAGCAATGCCAGCTCCATCCCTAATGCCCCAGCCTTACAGTGGAACACTTCTTACACTCTTAACACTTGATAGATCCTATCTTCCCTGCTGCAAAAACACTACAAGAAAACAGAGTGTGAGTTAAATGAGTGCATTTTCAGAGCTCCCATAAAAGATTATTTTTGTTATCTGAGGACTCAGGAACAACCATTCCTAAAATGACTAAGAAACACAGGACATGACAGGGAAGTACCTTGCTGGAGCCATGACTGATGAAAGTCAGTGAAGTAATAATATTCACATTAGTGACAGAAAGATGAAGCTACACAAAACACCCATCAGCACAACTGTGTCAGGAATAAGATAGGCCTCCAAAGTGTCCTCAGTGTCAGTATGGGCATAAAGGAACACAGGCATATGGCACTGGGATAACAGCACTATATTTTGTAATACTATAGTGAGACCAACCTTCTACTGGCAAGCGAGTATCAGCCACAGACTGCATCTCAAATAACTGCTGATAGACATCTGGATAATTGCAAAAACTCTGTTTTTCTTTGGCCACTTCCACATTATAAACAAAGATCTGTGATTTGTAAATGAAAGATTTGATGCTGGCTTCTCTTTTTTCCACCTAAGAGCTTCATCTGGAGTATGCTAAAGTCAATAGGTTTCTGTCCTTCAATTTCATCCAAAACATTGTAAGTAATAAGTCACCAAAGAGTTTAGCTCAGCCTGGAGACAAGGGTATATTAAACCTGTGTTTTCCTTCTGTTAGAGAGAATCACTAACCTACGCAGCAGTTTTTTGTTGCTAGCTTTTTTCTGGTTTGTCCTTTTCAATTAAGTACCCTCTCCATTCACTTCTAAATTTTCAAATGTTCATGGCTACAGCAAATTAACAAAATCTGTGATAAATATGCAGGTTACTTTTTCCCTTCAGACAATTTCTCTTGAACAAAAGTTCAGATTTTTTTTATTATTTTTTTTTTAAGTTCTTATTTCTTTGCAGGGAGGAACCAGAAATCCACAGGGGAAAAAAACACAAACAAAAACCCACCACCAAATACATTTTGCTTTGTAGAACAACTGAAGCACACTGTCCAGACAATGTAGAAGACAACTATTCCATCGTAATATGATTTCCTGTATCCTTCCCTTCTCTCTCTTTATCTCCATCCCTTCCCGCCACCTCCCCAAATACAAGCAGTACACATTCAGTCTGTTTCTTCTCCAGAAAGCTGAAATTCACTACTAGCTCAGAACAATCAAGCCCCAAGAGGAAAACATGGAAATGACAGAGAGTGCAAGAGTTGATGAGCCACAGTCAAAGAGCTCTTCCACTTTAATACAAGTCATTTTAAAAACCTACAACTTTGCAGAGCTGCAGGGTTACTTCACAAAGACTTCATGAACACAACAAGTATTTCCACAAGACACCTAAGAACCAACTAGTCTCTAGGGTTTACATCCTAGAAGCCAGCTTACCAGCATACCATGAGGCTAATGCTCAGTAGATGGCCAAGGCAAACCACTTGTAGTGGGGCAGAGAGAGGTTTGCAACATCCAGCTAGAACACATAAGAGGACCAGACAAGGTCCCAAAGAATTGAGTCTGCTTTCTTTTTTTTCCCTATAAAAAGCTCTACTTTTAAAAAGGAGAGGATGAAGGAGGGTAAGGTGTTAGAAGCATCAATGTTGGAAACCACAGCGCATTTGCAGAAAAATCTGTGTGCTCAGCAGAAGGACACTGTATTTTCACTGTTGTTAACTCAGATTTTCTCCCAAGCCACCCATCCAGAAGAAACAGAAGATATAAACTAACAACAGGGCTTTTAAATAGATCTACCAGCACTTGCTATAATCAGCTGTTCCACAAAAAGTAAAGTAGGGATAAGAAGGCTAAGACCCAAGAAAAATCTCCGTTCGAGTGCGCTGTCTGAGGGTACAATTTAACCTCATTATCCCGAGTCCCAGCCGGAACATTCCTGGCACAGGGCGATTGGGACCTGCGGGGGGTTTGCTGCTTCGGGGTCACTTCGCTGCCCTTTTGTCCTCTCGAAACGGACCAGCCCGAGGATTTCTGCGTCCCTTCCCCACTGGGTCACGTCCCCCACCGCACCCTCTCTCTTCCTCACCCTGCCTTGGCTTTTTAACGCTCCCAAGTACCGACCCAGCACCGCCAACCCGAGCGGGGCGGCCGGAGGCAGCAGCGCTGCCCACCCCTACAGCAAAGCACGGCGGGGACAGCGGCGCCCCCGCCACCCTCCTCCTGCTCCAGGGCACCCCTAGACCTCGGCCC
>NW_009952404.1:1339911-1362826 GCF_000747805.2 Chaetura pelagica
GTTGATCCGCCGGTGCACGGGGGTCGGGGGCGACTCCCCTGCCCTAGTCGGCGCGAGAGAGCCCGGGGGGGCTGGCCCGCCCGCCGCTGATGGGTTTTAAAGCCGAAGCCGCTTACTCTCCTCATCTTCACGGCACTGAGGAGGGAAGTCGAGAGGGGTACTTCACGGTACCCCCCGTTGCCGGGGCTTCAGCTACCTTTCCAGGCACAGACATTCACAGCTTTCGCCCGGTAGCCTTTGGCTGTTGGGTTAAGGGAGGCTTTAACTTTAGCCCTGCTGACTTCCAGCTTGCCACTTAGACCGTGGCAGTGTTGGTCTGGAAATACCTCTGGGGAGGGGGAGAAAAATAAAGAAAAAACCAAACAAAAAAAACACACCACAACCAACCAAACAAAAAAAACCCCAACTAACAAAAAAGCCCAGCTTTTAATTTCAACTTGGGCTGAAAGTGCCATGAGAACAACTTTTGTTAGGACGTTTCAACACTTCTGGTTGTAGTGGTTGCTGGAATTATATCAAGGGTTTCATTCAGGAGCAGGCTTTTCCAACGTTTAGGTTCATTACATCAATTGAATAAGAGTGCTCCCCAGTCCACAGCTTAATTTAAAACTAAGTGGACCTGTTCCAGACTTCAGGCAATTTCTGTGTAATTCCCGATCCCCAGAGCAAGTTTCTGCCTTGATTTGAAAAACTGAGCCCATTGACTGCTTGAGTCTCAGCTGGGGTTGCAGCTTGCAGCTCCTGCTCCAGGTTTGTACAGAAATCCAGTTCAGATTCTTCTCCTGTTTCCCGAGGAATGAGCTCAAAAAGTAATTTGTCTGGCACCGTACACATTGCATCATCTAACACCTACCATCTGTGACAATGAAAAGCACTGTGCGGCTAGTCCCAGCGTGGGCAATTGCACCCACCTGGAGTCTTTCTTAGTAAAGTAAACTCTCCCTTCCATCCATGCCTTGGCATCTTCTTTTCATCATGCAGCTATGTGTTTAGTCCTGGCATGGCTGTGCAGGATTTGCACCACCGGCGGATTTAATGACAGTGATGTAATTTAAAACAACAACTTTGATTTGCAGTGTAAAGTGGTGGCTTGAGATGGAAAGAATATTCTTTCTAGCAGCTAGACGAGTGGAAATGAGCCCTCTATAGTGCATTTTGTCTTCGTGTTTCAGACTATGCAAAGCTGAATGGATCCTTGATAGCTAGCTTGCACCTTCCTGAGGGCTTCTCAAAGAAATGCTGGCACCACAGACATCTAAAGAAAGATATTTTCCATCAAAAAACACCTGGTAATGGCCAACACTCTAAGCCCTCAGAGTTTCTCTGTATGACCACAATAGCATATTTCAGGTGGTCAATCATGTCTGAGTAACAAAGAGAGAGGACAAAAGATGATCTGTAAGCTCACCTTATTGAAACCAAAACAGATTGTATCAAAGTGGGTCAAGAGATTTCCTTTCCTTACAGAAATCTAAGTCAGTGAAAATACTGAAAACTTAATATTTTCAGCTTTTCAGAAAACAATGGAAACTTTCTGCAGAAAGCAGCTGCTTTTAACAAAGATGTGCATGACATTAGAAGCCTCATTTTCCACTAAGATTTGGAAGCAACATCAATAGACAATTGTTGACCCAATTTGCTCACAGTTTTTCTCCGTACCTAGTTTTCTGTAGCTCAGAAATTAATTTCCTGAAACTGAGTTTACATGCAAAGAATTTAATTTTGTGTGATACAGCTTGGGTTATGATTCAGAAAGCCTAAAATAAAACTGCAGATGAGGTTAACACTGCTGCTTAGAAGACAGGTTATGGTGTGACGCATTTGTGGCTGAAAAAGAAAGCATCTTAGTTTTCAATTGGCAAAAAGTAAATGTACTTTAATGCTAATACGATTTCTGTCTCGATAGCATCTTGAGGTTTGAGTGAGATTTCTATTGCAATAAGCACTATACAAATACAGAAACCTGTTATTTGCCCCAAATTACCTGCTGTGTTTGATGTCTTTTTGTATTAATGGAGTATAACTCTTGAATTTCTTGACTGAACCTTTGCTGTTGAGATAGAACTTGTAAAGACATAGAAGGAGATGAGACAGTACTTTGACTCTGCAGTCTTGGTAAGACCAATGTAACATCTTGTGTTGAGATACGCTCTATGATAATCACAACCTCAAATGTGCCTATTGTTCTGGTTCCCTGTGGAAAGGAACAGGGCACCACAGAGAAAAGGGACTGATGGGAGATAAAACATGAACATTTACTGGCCACATGAATATTTTTGTCATTAAAGGAAATATGAGGTTGGGAAGGCTTATTTCAAGACCTCTGCTATTTTGTCCCTTCTGACTTTGTTTCTGCTTTATTTCCTACATGGTGTCTGGAACTACATCCTAACCTACATTTCATTATATAGACAAATCCACTGAAAAAAATAGTTTTTAACAATTACTTTTCTAGTCTGGACACACAGTTAACCTAGAAAGGGGCATTTGCTTGCAAATTGCCAGTTATACTTATCTTTAAAATCCTCTATGTTTGTTTACAGCTGCTGTTTCCACCTGATCAAAAAATAGAGGTGAGGAGTACACTGACAGCTGCAGAAGTCCACTTTCTACTTTCATATATTCCCTTTGTTACCCAAACAAAAACTGGCAACAAACAAGAGAGAGAGACTGGATTTTCTTTTTAATAGGAAAAGTGAGGGTTAGAGCTATAGGAAACTACAAAGCACTTAGGATTTAGGCCACATGCAAATACTCATACTCTCTTCATATGAGAAGTGGGTGAGGGAACTAGGGATGTTTAGTTTGGAGAAGAGGAGGCTGAGGGGAGACCTCATTGTCCTCTACAACTACCTGAAAGGAGGTTGCATGGAGTTGGGTGTTGGCCTCTTCTCCCAAGTGAATAATGACAGGACGAGAGGAAGTGTCCTGAAGTTGCAGCAGGGGAGGTTTCAATTGGATATTAGGATGTATTTCTTTTCTGAAAGAGTGATTAGGCACTGGAACAGCCTGCTTGGAGAGGTGGTGGAGTCACCATCCTTGGATGTATTCAAGAAACGTATAGATGAGGAACTTCAAGGCATGCTCTAGTGGCCAAGAGTGTAGGTTGTGGGTTGTGGGTTTTTTGGGGGTGTGCTTTTTTGTCTGGGTTTGTTTTGTTTGGGTTTTTTTTATGGTTGGACACAGTGATCTCAGACGCCTTTTCCAACCATGACTGTTCTGTGATTCTGTGACAAGCCATAAAAAAGTATTAGATCCCAATTAGAATCCTAATTCAATTGGTAAATGCTTGAGGCAATTTTGGGGAAAGAAGCTCCCAGCAGTGAACGCGTGCCAAAATGTAGAAAGCTGCTCGCAATATATATCCTCTCTCTGAGGTTTTTTTTATCCTTTGAAAAGAACCAAATTTTGCCCTTGAAGCTGGGTTTTTCAATACTTTCACAAGCCAACTGAAAGAGATAGTTACTTGGATCTCACCAGCTTCTAAAAGGGGCTTGCACTTTTTTTTCCAAAGATGCACTTGAAAAATTCTGACTCTAAAACTCAAGAGTACAAAGTCAGAGAACAAGGCTTTATGCAATTTGCTCCCAAGAAGTGTTTCACTGGTTTTTGGTCCCATTGCTGAGTAGAATGAGGCTGTACTTTTCAAAAAGGAAACACCACCCTTTGCACACGAGTGAAAAGGTCAGGTTGGGCTGAGCTTGCTGTGTTTGTTTCAGATACACTGTAAATATCAATTTCTTTCTCTCACCCTCCCTAGCCATCAGCAACAGCAGCTCCAGGAAGATGTAACATGATTCCAGGAAAGCAAAGAAGAGAACTCGAGAACTTGACACTAGTTTAAAGATTTTTTCACCTTTTGCTCCACTGTTGTCCCTGAACTATTGAGCTGCCAAACCCTGACAACTGAGTGCCCCACATCCCTACTCCTGCACTAAGATCAGATTTCCATTAGTGATACTGAATTATTTAGTGAATGCATTGAAGAATGAAATCAACTACTTTGGAGCTGTGTACCTTCTCACTCTATCTCTCCCTTCAAGTCCACACAATGGCAGGCGTACTGTCACAGACTATCGATCCTATAATTACAGTAGAAAAATCCATGCAGTTCAAAAATAATAATTCATATCTCACTCTCTAGTATTAAAGTAATCCAGTATATAAAAATCAGGTCTCCCAGATGTATGCAGAAGAAGAAAAACAGAAAGCATGAACCCAGCAGAGTTATTCTTTCATGCACATATGCCAAAACCGTAAGATATTTGAAAATGAAGTCAGTGTCCCAGAACCAGGTCTTAAGCTTCAGTCACCAAACTGTGAATATATGTTGTAACTTTACACATTTGACTGATTCTATTTTCTTCAAGGGGATTAAAGCTCTTGTGCTTAAATTATTCATCTGCATGTTGCAGTTTGAAATTCACAAATATAATGCGACACAGCAGGCCTTTCCAGATCCCCACCATTTAAAAGAGTGCTATTCATATGTTGGCTTCTCTTACTATTTACTTCTTTAGTGCTGGCAATCCTGGGAATGGAAGTCCTACATATCCAGGATTTGAAGTCTATTATATATTAAAAAAAAAAATAGCTATCGAAAAAAATAATTATTGCATTGAGTATGCAATTATTTGGGTTGGTTTTTTTTTTCCTATTTGAATAATCATATTCATTTCACTCCAGTTTCACAGTTTGGGGTGAAGGATAAACCAAAATAAAATGGCCTTTTATTTTTAAGAGCTGAGTAAAACCTCCATTTTTTGTTCTGTTTTCTCTTGGGTTTTATTCTTTTTCTTTTTTTTGTCTCTATGTATTTCTGGGTAAAAAATCAAAGCAAAACATAGAAACAAAATGTTCTTCCATTGAAACAGAACCAATAAATCTGACATTTTGATTTGGTTTCAAACTTTTGGTAGAAAATCACAGAATAAATAAAATTCAAATTTCATTTTCTGATTCTCTCAGGAAGGACTTCATTTGCTAATAAATATTTTTTCTCAAGATGTTATACCCACATACCTAACTAATCTATGAAAAGACTGGCTTTAGAAGTAGAGAAATAATATTTATAATAATATATAAGTATTTTAATGCATAAAATACTATATAAGTAAATATAATACTATATAATATTTATAGTACTATCTAAGAAGAAGTAGTATTTATAATCCCACCAAGTCCATCCTTGATACTTCGTTAAGACAGTCAGCTAATATCAGTTGTGGTACTAAATTGCTTTCCCCTAGGCACTGAACTGAAATGGTCAATTTTATTCTCATTGACAAGCCAGTGATGACAAATTCATGGTGCTACCTACATAGTGGGCAATTGGTAAATGAAAAGCATTTGCCTATGAGGTGAGTCATAACACACAATCATTTTCCAGTTAAAAGTAAGACTACGCTAACTACATTTTGAGATACATTATCAATACCTTTCACTCTAATTATGTTTATATAAGTAAAGAAGTATTTTCTAATACATTCTCTTCAGAATGAATTACTACTATTGGAGGGAGCAACCATTAGAATAATTTCTGCATCCACAGTATGACGCAACCAGCACAAATCTGAGTGGAATGTGTGAAGAAGAAATTCCACTTGCCAAAATGTTCTCTTACCTTTTAAAAGTCTTTGTCAGTCTTACAGGGTTCACCTGTGTAATGATAATGATGCTAAACTGAAGATTTAGAGACAAATATAAGTGGCTTTGAGAAGTTTTCCTTATGTGCAATCAAATGATGAGATGTTCTTCAGTGTAAGTGACAGCTAAATTCTTGATTATTAATTTTAGTGAAATCTCAGCAATAAAATGACACTGAGAATATAATATCAACTGGGAATATAATAATCAATAATTATCAAACATGTTCAGAAATATCATTACTAAGATTTCTTTATAGCTGACTCTTCCAAGACTTCAGTAGCTTAGCCTCAGTCCACAGTTCAGCTCATCAGTTCACTATTCCAGTTCTAGTACAAACTTGCATGTACTAATGGAGGTTTTTGCTTCACTTTAACTAGCAGCACTCACTTTAGTAAAGTCAAGCCTGAACTGAGGCTGACAGCTGTTGAAGTAACAGCAATTCATCCCTAAAGTAGGACATAATAAAATTCAGGCCTTGAAAATGGTCACTCCTAAGAATGATAGGGTGGCAAAGCTCTTCAGCTGATATCTTGCTAGCTAGATATTTTCACAAGAAAGTAAAATAAAAAGTGAATTTATATTAAGGTTAAGTAGCATCCTTTCTCTGCTATCTTTTCCTTGCTATCATTTTAATGAATAACTATGGCAAACAGGAAATATAGGACTTATGTAATGTATGGATGTAGACACACACACATATACATAATAAGTAAGCAACATAAAAGGTCTGTTGTTAGAAACACAGTAACTGGAAGATGAACAGCTCTAACCTGTGCATGTGCAATACCTCGTTAGTTAATGTAACAGCCATGATTTTTCCCCTGTAAGAATAAAATGAGGTACATCTGTTCTTAACTTACGGGCAATTTCTTGCTTGAGATTTGAGCCAGTTGCATGGTCCTCATAAAGCACAATACATCGTTGATGGAAACTCCTTTGGGATGCTGTTTGCTTTAGCGTCAGCTTGATCTAGGTTTCTGTGCTCAGGAGTTTAATAAAACATGGCATCATCATTCTCAGACCTGAATCTGGAGTGGTTGTTCCAAAAGAAAATAATAAATCTAATATCCACATAAAAGATTTCATACTGATGTGATTGCATTAGACACAGTTTTCAATAGCAAAAAGAAAACAAGCAAATGATGGAAAGACAGTTCTGATTCTTCCGCTCCTGCTTTTCACTGAAAACTCAGAATATAAATGCTAAAGGGGTGGTAAAAAAATCAAAAGTTAATAGAAACATTCAGAATATGTGTTAATATATATAGCATCAACTTGTAATATATAATACATACATATGTTAAAAATTTAGAGCCTGTCTCAATAGGTCTTTTTTTCCACATTTATAATTGTTAGAACTTCCAATATAGCAATAAGCTTAGTAAAATAACTGCACTTACATTACACATTGTTTTATTCTGTTTTCTCCTCCAGGACATTACTCTCTTCAGTGGTTTCTTCTGCATATCAGGAATTAGAAGAGGGTAGAACACAGGTAGGTATAAATTCTGACATCACTTTAACAATCCTAATTTTAGGCTCATTTTTGTAAAACCATTATAGCTATTCCTGGTAATAATTTTGTCTATACCATTCATTTTTAGTGTGAAATTATGGAGATTTTAAAAGGAGGTGGGTCTGGGGAAACGTATTTGCTCTGCTTTGAGGAGCAGAATTAATCAGAATAACTCTGTACAACCTACAGTTCTTTTAATCTTTGGGTTTATTATTTCTACTAAGAAATGGATAGCAAGTAGAGTCCCATCTTCAGTTTTCTGAGATCTATCATGAACTCTATGCCTTTTGAAAACCCCACAATATTTTATATGTGCAATGTTTAAAACAAAGGAACACAATTTTAGCTAAGGTCTGTAGCCCCTTTTGTCCTAATTTCAGTATAAATGATAATTAGTGTACAGTGTTATTGATGAAATTACATTAATGGGCTTGCAGAACCTAAGAGGATAGATGAACTTGTACTTCAGTAGCAATATTCTTGTTTTTTCAATTTGCTTTTCAACACCACAAGAGGTTGCATATACTTCTACTTAAAGCTCTTCAGAATGGCTTTTACCTCCCCAGGCTATTCCTTTTCTAATTATTCAGGCTAAACACTAAGATATTGCAAAGTAGACCTTTCCAAACATTTAGATTAAGTTCTGTCTGCCTCTTTGCATATCTACTCTCTTCAGCATATTTTCCACCCTCTTTAAATAACAGGCATCCTTCTCTCCATCTAAATGATGCTAATATAAGATCTTATTAGGACACCGTAAATAATGCATATCTGGAAATTGCACTGTGGTCAAGGAGTTGAAAGCAGCAATGCAAGATTTGTGTTAGGAACCACTGTTAACTGCCTAAAGGCAGTATGATATTTAATGAAATGTTCTCAATATTTAACAAAATGCTCATGTTCCCAATTTAATCTGCCTCTTTATGTTTCCTCCATTGCATTGTATCAAGAGGTAGAAAACCTGAGTCTTCAACAAGAAGTTTCTTGTCAATGACCTCATCACTGATGTTGTGTGAACTCTTTCTTTAGTGATATGTTTCAGATTTTGATTTTTTTTTTTTTTTTTCCCTGACATTTTTTGTTTCAGCTATCTGGGACAGGAAATGAGTAGCACTTTCACTGTTGGATTGTCTGTCTTTACTTTAGCTTCTACAGGTATCATTCCTTTTTCAGCTGAAATATTGTTTTGGAATGTTGGAAAATGATATTCCCTTTGTGTCCCAAATTATTCCTACAGTGTTCATCAAAAAACTGAGGAACACCTCATTTTAAAGCATAGTCATAGAACCAGGTCACAAGTGTAATTTAATGCTCTTTGTATAGTGTTTTTCCCCTGTTTTTTCTGATGATTAAAGAAGTGTTGGGAATTTATGAGCTTGTTTAGCAGGAGTGTTTCTCATGGTTTTTTTTGCCCATGAAATTGAAAAGTGAAAATGGGAGAAGTCCCTGCAAACTGATACACTACCTGATCTGGCCAGTAAAAAGTCATCCTTCATGAAGTCCTGGTTTATTAACAGCTATAACATTTTTATTCAATCCTATATGAACCCTCACAGCTGGAGTTTTCCCCACAGCCTGTTTAATGCTCAGATTCATTCTCTAAGGAATGCCCAGATCAGACTGTAGGCAGACACAGCCTCAAACTCTCTTCACCATGACACCTATTTTCACCTGTGATTTTTCCCCTGTAACATAAGCCAGCTGTGTGAGTGAGTCAGAAAAATTACTTGGCACTTTGCTGGAAGAATTAATCTAAGAGGAAGGTTTAAAGTAAATTCTGGTGGTTTTACTGTTATTAAAGGAAAAACACTACAATAGGTAAATCTATTGGAATTTACACCTTCTCAGGCTGTGATAACAATGTATTCAGAAAACTTCCAGATCACAGGTACACAGATTCACCGAACATCAAGCTATTGTTCAGGATGTCACAAAACTGTTATTGATTCAAACTATCCTCCTATTACAACTTTTCAAAATTCAAATCTCACCCATTAGGATTATTGAACAGAATTTCAGCAACCACTTTAAAATTCAGGTGCTTTGTTACTTGCCACAGTTGAGAAGAGGAAGAGCATTAGATCTGGAAACACTTCAGAATACAGACCATGGTTAAGCTCAGGCTGTCTGAAAAATGAAGACAAATTAAAGAAAATGGATAGTGATTCTTTTGTTCCCTGTGTGCAGAATTATTTGACCGACATTGTGAAAACTCTAACATTCATAACTGTAAAAGTCATTAACCAAATGTCCTCCAGATTGAAGAGGTCTTGTTTCCTACATCTCATCAATACTAAAGACAAGGGACAAGACTGAACTGCAATTTTTGACCACCGTTCTTACACCAAATTTTACATTATGACCTCTGAAAAACATTTGCTTAATTAACATATTAAGCTGACTAAATTAGCCACTTCTGCTCAAGGTTTGTTTCTTTGTGGTAGAAAGCAGGTTTTTTTGTGGTGTTTTTTCCTAGTTAGTACTTCAGAGCTGCAGCTAAGAATGGGTATATTTATTTCAAGGAGATGAGTTTGAAAGGTTGAGACAAATGAAAAAGAAAGAACAGTACCATTACCTTAAGCATAATTAGTTTTATTCAATTGTTATAAATACTCTTAATTAAAATTAATAATTTATTAATATTAAGGGTTTTTTTGAATGATTGTTAATAACTGGAGTACATTTAATCTGAGAACTGAAAACTTCATCAATATCACTGCCTGCTGTATACTGGTGGTAAGATGCATGGCTAAGAAAAGTTAAATCCAGCATTTACTTTTTTAAAAAAACTTTAGTAAGTGAAACAAATGCTGAGTCTAAGTTGAAGCCTCTGGATGCTGCCTTGCCTCTGTGTGTGTACATGTAGGACATCAACTGAACACTGTCTGCTACCAGAGTTTCAGCTCATGCATCGTGCCCACTCCCATCCCACTTTTGTCTTGTGACTGCACCAGACCTCATTAGATTCCTTTATTTCATGATCAAGCAAGAAAACAATTATAAGAAAATGACTGAAGGACAAAAGTGGCTGAGGCCTGAGTCAGATTGCTGAACTGTATCTTCAGCATGACACCTGCATAAGAACCTATACCTAATCCCCTTGTGGCAAGAAGTTGAGGAACTACTTACCTGCTTGCCTGGAAATTGCATTTGCTTCTTGCAGTCAAGCACACTGCTTCTCCATAACCATATTTACAAAAGTATGAACTCAGCTGTACCCTGGAACAGATAAATTTTTAGCTGTTACAGTTAGTTCACACTGAGATAAAACCATTTTGTTGTTTTTGTTGGTACAGTACCAGTACACTGGTATTTGGACTTGGGGGTTAAGAAATTCTCTCTTATTCTATGGACTAACAGAATGCATGAGTCCTAGGTCAGGCTCTGTAGTGCTTTTCAACATTAGGCTCACTTTAAAAGGGACAGAAGAACAAAACAAAACAAAAAAAAAAAACCAAAACACCAAAAAAACATTTCTATATCTATTGTTTTAGGGGCTCAGAGACTTTGCCTGGTGTTATGTGTATCAGCAAAAAAATGTGGCAGGGCTGCAGGCTGTCCCTTCCTTCTCCTCACAGTTTCCATTTAAAGGCCCAACACATTCGAGAAGAACAGATCTGTTTCTTATTTTCTGCACAATAGGGATGCAACTTTTCACTTCAGGGGACAAAAAAACCCCAACAACTCAAAGCAAAGTGCTTAATTTTATGAAACAAACCTCAGCACAAGAGAGACTGGAAAAACTAGAAAACTCAACAGGAGACATAGTGCAATAAGATTTGCCAGATGTGAAGTTAATGTAGTGGGAGTCAAGAGACTTGAAAGTCTGTTCCTTTTTCTAGCAGTTATTTCCTGGGTGCCTTAGCATAAGGGAAAGAAACTTCTCTTTAGTTGGTAGTGATGTGTTCAGTCCCTGACTTTACAAATCACACACATTTCATGTTGCCTCAGATTAGAAAGTGGGAGCAATAACAGTCCATTTGTCTATTCATGATCCCAGTTCCTTACAGCAAGTACGTTTTCTGTCTTTCTGCTTTTGTATAAACCCAAGGAAAACCTTGACAAGACCTAAATGATGGTTCTAGACACATGCACCCTGACCTGACTTCAAAGTTGACCCTGGTTTGAGTGTGCAGTTGGACCAGAGGTCCCCACAAACCTAAATTAGCCTATGCTTATACTTCACAGTAACAGAAATTCAGTGTGTGTTTTAATAAGCAGATAGGTTTGTCATGGAAGTCTGCAAACTGCCGAAGTGCAGCTTTGTGATCCAGACACCTTTCTACAGTTCCTTAAGCTTTCTTGAGGGAGATTACTCAGGGTGACTCCCACCTTGGGCTCTGCAGGCTCATACATCTGTGTACAGTTGGTGAGCCATAAGCCATCTCTCACATTCAACAGGAGGTGGACTTAGGTCTGTTTCTGATGTGAGATGTGTAGGCACAGCAAAGACAATTTGTGAAGGCAATCAGTCACTCAGTGAGAGCTAGCCCCTGTTTTCCCTCCCCAAATTACTGCTGGTAGAGTAACTACAGATTCTCTGACTTTTAAAGGCTCTTAGTGAGTCTCCCAATGGTGCCAGACCTGGCAACTTTAAGCAAAAACTTACTCCCTGCAATTAAGGATCTCTCTGTTTAGCAGAAGAGGGTGTTGCTTGTGTTACCATAAGCAAACAGCCACCAGACAATATACTGGATTTGTAGCATCCATCTCCCATCCCCATGAAACAATCCATCAAGTGCTGACTGTGGCTACAGAACCTAAGTGGGATTTCTTCCCACATGAGTGTGAAAAAATCTCTTGCTGTGTATCCAAAGGAAGCTCCTAGTTACCTGCCACTATTTACTCATGTTGTTGTTGTGATGTAGTGAGGACACATGGCAAAGAGATGTAAAAAACTGAAATCTCACATTGGTTGAGAAAGAGGTGAAGCAGCAATCAGGAGCTTCCATATGTCTGGGTAAGACAATTATAACTAAGCATCTCAGTCTGGAAGCAGAAAGTCAATTCTGAAAAAGCTGCACCTCTTCAAGAGACAAGTATCAAGAAAGAATCTAAAGTAGAAGAACTAGCTATGGCAAATTGGAATTATGTTGCTAAATTATCCACCATTCCCAAATCCTTGAATACAAGGTCTTCACATATATTTAGTAATTTTTACAGATGTCACTTTTTTGTATGACTGAGTTGAGACATTGAAAAAAAAAATAAAAATTAGAAGGATCTGTGAATTTGTATTCTGGAAAGATTAATATACACTGATGCTTAACTTCTGGCTGCAGATCTGACCTCCTTCATTATTTAAGGGGGAAAAAAGTAAAATATTATCTGCAGAGCACTGCAAAAACAAACTAGGTCTTCCAGAAGGAGGTCAGTTTTTAGAGATGGGCACTTACCAGTACAATTTTTCTTGAATGAAAAACCTGTGTAAGAATTTCAGGGTGACTTCTGGAGTCAGGCACTCATGCAGCTACAGACATACTGCTGACACATATTAAACTTTATATGAGGTGGCTCAGCACCCTGTCAAGTTGAGACTTACAACTGCCCAAGGTATGGGAATGTACCACTACCCTTGGGAGACTATTCTGATGTTTGACTTTCCTCATGGTGAAATATTTATTTCTTGTGTCCAATTGGAATCTCTCCAGGAGTAACTTGTGCCCATTACCCCTTGTCTTTTCCATGTGACTCCTTGTAAACAGGGAGTCTCCATCTTCTTGGTAACCACCCTTTAAGTACCGGCACATGGTAATGAAGTCTCCCCAAAGCCTTCTTTTCTTAAGGCTGAACAAACCCAGTTTTCTCAGCCTCTCCTCATATGGCAGGGCCTCCAGTCCTCTGATCATCCTTGTGGCCCTCCTCTGGACATTCTCCAGCCTGTCTGCATCCTTTTTGTAGAGCAGGTACATAAACTGAACACTATACTCTAGGTGTGGCTTGACAGGCTCCAAGTAGAGCAGGATGGTGACTTTTTTATCTCTGCTGGTGATGCCCTAGTTGATGCAACCCAGCATCCTGTTGGCTTGCTTTGCTGCTGCAGCACACTGTTCACTCATGGTGAGCATGTTATCCACCAAGCCCTCCAGGTCTCTTTCCACAGGGCTGCTCTCCAGTGAAGTGAATCTCAGTCTGAACTGCACTCCTGGGTTATGTGTTCCTAGGTGCAAGACTTTATACTGCTCCCTGTTGAACTTCATGAGGTTCCTGCTTCCCCTTCCCTCCAGCCTGTCTAGGTCATCCTAGAGGGTGGCTCTCCCTTCTGGAGTGTCAGACTCTCCATTGATCTTGGTGTCATCAACAAACTTCATCAGGATGCTCTTGATCCCAACATCCAGGTCACTTATGAAGATGTTAAACAGCACTGGGCCCAGTATTTATCCCTGGGGGACCCTCCTTGTGACTGGTTGTTAGTTTGAGGATAAACTATTTACTATTTACTATCGACTTCTGGGTACAGTCTGCCAGCCAGTTCCCCACCGACCTCACAGACTGCTTGTCAAGGCCTTAGTGAGTCAGTGTCTCCATGAGGAGGCTGTGGGTGACCATATCAAAAGCCTTGAAGTCCAGGTAGATGATGTCCGTTGCTCACCCTGCATTAACCAAACAGGTTATTTTGTCATAGAAGGTGATAAACCTTTGTCAAGCACGATTTGCTCCTGGTAAATCCATGTTGGCTTTTCCCAATCACGTGCTTCAATTGACTTGTGACAGTCCCCAGGAGGATTTTCTCCATGACTTTCCCATGGACTAAATCTAACATCTGCCCTTCTGTCTTACATTTGGTAAAAGGCAGAAGGGATAAACAAGGAAAAAAAGTAAACGACCAGAATAATGACTCTAAATTTATGTGGTGCCTGACATCCCAATATTACCTACTTCAGGGATGATACTGAGACCCATTAGCAAAACACATAGGCTCTCAGAGCTAAATATATATTCATAAATGGAGTGAGAAAGACCGGAGCTTGTTAGACCATCAGTTCTGTCAGCAAATAAATTTAGGTGATACATACATGCATTAACAGAAGCAGGCAGGTAATCACGCTATTTCTAGCAAACAGAATCCTCAGCCTGCTGGCTAATCATGTCAACAACAAACCTCCAAATTCTAGGCAGCAAAGATTAGTCTGAATCACATAACATCATTGTTTAACTGTTGGAGATTCAGGCTGAATGGGGCTTCAGGATCCAAAATACAATTCAAAGCTACTCTTTCAATGCTACCATTTCATTTTTAAATATCTTCTTAATTCACCTATCTTCCTTAATAAAAATAACTAAACAACAAAAAAAAAAATCAAATACAATTCAAAGCTACTCTTTCAATGCTACCATTTCATTTTTAAATATCTTCTTAATTCACCTATCTTCCTTATAAAAATAACTAAACAACAAAAAAAAAAACTTCACCTTTTCTCCAGCATAGAACATCCACCTAAGCTGCCCTACCCCCACCCTTTGGTGAGAAGCCACCTTCTGCAGAACACTACAACCCAAACCTGAACTCTTCTGAAGGAAACTGTGCAGTTTCTTGCCAAGCTATAGGAGCTTTTGTGGCAAATGTAGAAGAGAGGAGGCTGCAGTCAAAAGTTCTTCTGACAGTGCTACTGATTTTTGTTAGTTCCCCGATTAGATAGCAAATTGATTACAGGTACTAACCACACAGTGCTTTGCTATTAATTAATAGCTTACCTATTAAGCTACAGATTGTCCACCTGATTTTAAGTCCCAGCAGGTAGCTCCCATTTCATTCCCATGGGACAAAACAAGTCTTTATTTTTATGAGTCTTTGGGATTCACAGCTCACCTTCTACCTGTGGAATTGCTTGCCTTACTGAATGAGAGCAGCGGGATGTTGTGCAGTTGGCACACTCAAACTCCACGTTCACATAAAAACATTTCCTGACAAACATGCACACACACACAAACACACTCACACATCCCTAGTGCCACTTTAGATGATGGACACATGGGACAGAAGAAGAGAAAGAGCAGCTCTGAAGGTTTCCTTGTTCCATGGTGTGCCTGCTGTGAACTAGTATGGCTGCCAGTGTAATACTCATATATCAGTATCAGCCCTTGAATGTGAGAATATGAGACCAAATACCTTGAAAATATGGGGCTGCTTCCAATATTTACCTATTTTTAAACTTAACGACCTTGGCAACATCTCTTTTAAGCATTGCTACCTAGTTTAAAAGTTCCCTTGTGAGAGAGAACCATATTTTAACTGCAAGGAAATACTGAAGTCATTTGGCTGCAGTCAAACTGCAGATTTTTTCTATTTTCTTTTATTTTATTTTTTTTCCAAACAAAATTATTCCTGTTAGGATTCTTTTCTTTTTTTTTTCTTCTCCTGAGAATGTTTTGGGGCTTTTTTCCATTGTGGTTACATTCCTACTATGAAAGGCTTAGCTTTCTGAAGAAACAGGTAGAAGCTACTGCATTTCATATGGAATGAAAAATTGCATGAAAAAGGGAATTCCCCACTTATGAAAGCACATTAGTCTATGAGAAAGATATTTTTATAATATGTGTGTGTATATATATATGAATTTCACCTTTATAAATAAAGGTTTTTGTAGTGTACGTTAGCTAGAAACCAGCCCTGAAGCAGCTAACATAGCTGAAGTGCAGAGGAGCAAGGGCAAGTTATAATGAATGAGTACAGCAACAGTTGGACTCTTTTCAGAACTACATACATGTGCAAGGCCACACACACACTGAAGGATTTGAGGTACAAAAATACTCTCATTGTTTTCAGTGCACCACCAAGCAGCTCTGCTTGCAGTTGGTGGAACACCTCCAGATGCTGTTGTGAGGGCACCTGTGAGCACATCAAAAAGCATATCTCCTCCATGGATGTTTCCAGAGAGCAGGTGGCAACCATTTGGTGCAGTGCCCTAGTGCAACGGACCCCAGAGGAGTTAGTGCTTTGTGCCACAGGGCTTATAAACAAAAAAGCTGTGCTTAGTAGTGTAACTCATGACTAGGTTACATCCTCATCCAGCTCTAGCCAGTCCCACACAGGCAGAAGAGTTAGTCATTTTAGCACTATTAATAGTATTAATAATAATATTCCTAGGCTGTCTGAGACAGCAGGAAAAGAGGGTTTAAGATATCCTTTCAAATGAGATATCCTTTAAAAGAGACAAGCACACAACCGGTTACTGGCAGCAGCAGTGAACATCAAAGGGCTTAAAGTGGAGGGGGAAGCCAGAACCAGAGGGAGGTGTTTTTGTGGCAGGCACTTTCCCAGAGAGACAGGGCAGAGGAAACGGCACAAAATTATTCAGAAATATTATTTCAGGATAGGAGAGCAGAGGCAAGGGAACAGTTAGGAAATATTGACTTGCGTGGAAGGAAGAGTATGAAAATTTGGTGTCAGAAACAGCATAGAATCCCCAGAGTGGGGTGGGAAGGGCAGCTGCTAAAGACAAGAAAGGAAGGTCATGACAGAAACTTCTACACTCACACACAGCTGGGCAGAAACAAACAGAGCCATTACATGCTCATGAGTTAGTCTAAAACAGTGCTAAAGGAAGAACTGAAGGTAATTGGGGAGTGAAACAGGGTGTGCTGAAGGAGAAACACTTCTGAGATGCATAGCGAAGACCTTGAGGTGACTTATATGCCTGTGCTACAATCCTGCTAATCTCTGCTGGATCTCTTCTGCACACACCTGAATAGTTCTGTGATTCTATGATTCTATGTGCTGACAATCTGACTTTACTGAGGAACAGATAAAATTTTCCTGGAAGTACTAAGGATATAATTAAGCTTTTTCATTACTGTGAGCTTGAAGTTTGCCTATCCAGAGGCTTAACACTCTTTTCCTGTCCCTCCCCTGCACTGCCACACATGTACACAGAATTTTGACCCTTGCATCGCTTTCCTCCGTTCCCCCTAAATCTTTACAGATTTCAAGTCAAACCGGTCTTTTCACTCTGCCAGAAGCAGCAGCCCAGCACCTCTGGCAAATAAAAAGGGAAACTCAGCCCAGCCAAGGGCTTTTCCACTTTTATTCTGTACATTTCCACACAAATCACAATACAGAAAAAGTGTGCTAAAGGAACAGTAACCAGCTGTTTCACTGTATACAGATTCCCTCCTTCCCCCAGTTTAAAATCTCCTTGTTTAGCAACACAGTGATCAAGATACTTTGTATAAATCGGAAATGCAAGAAAACCAGGGAAGAAAATACTTTCTCACTTTGTTACAAAAATCTTCCTCCCCCTTCCCATATGCCTCTTCACTGCCCATTACCTGGACCCTGATTATCTGTTAAACTTACAGCTTCATTTCATGGGTGCTGTTACATGCCTTGGATTCCTTTTGCCAGCTGGCAGTTTCATGATGCACAGCTCTGAGGCATTATGCATGGAGTCAGGCAGCATAAAAGAGCCCTTTGTGATGTTATTACAACTCCTGGAACAGATGTGGGTTCAGATAGTAGGATACGTACAAATACTGGAACTCTGGATGCCCATGAAATGCTGGCTTGATGTACACGTTTATTATTTGGCTTTACTGCTCTATTCAGGAGACTAAACACATTATGGAGTCATCCAGATTCTGACATCTGTCAGATCTTGGTTCACCTGGAGTTCATTCAGTGCAAAGTCCTTTATTCTTCCTCCATCATCTCCAGGAAGCAGCAAGTGAATATCCACTATATAGCCCAATGAAAACTGAGCCTTTTGATGATGACACTGTTCATCACCAGCCTGTTCATCACCATCCCACATGACAATGATTCCTTTTCAGCCCTTTTCTTTTTTTGCAGGAGATCCCTCCAGTTCCCTAACTCTTTCCTAACTGTTGTGCTCTTTCTTTATCAGCTTTTATCTTTTCTCATTTGCCAAGTGGCCAAAGGAGATGTCAGTGTGAAGGCCGGAGAGTCTGCTCCCTCAGATGTTTGGCTTGGTTTTTCAGAAACTTTTTGCATCAACAAACTCAAGTGGTGACTTCTGGGCTGTTGAAAAATATTATGTGATACCTCAATGAGAGGACAGAGGTGACAGAAAGAAGTGTTTCTGAGACAGGCTCTCCTGGATTAAACACACTGGGCTTAATGAACTCAATATGATGGAATACAACTACTCTAAAATTCAGCAAAATAGTATTTTCTGGAGGGAGGGCAACCACCTGAATGCTTTCATTGACTGGAAGTATCACCTGAAATAAATTTTTTAATACACGATAGCTCAAACATAGGAATCAAGCATGAAAAGCACAGACTAGTTCATTAGAAACTTGTCATTCTCCAGCACTCTTTACTATCTCAATCTCAGCCAGTAAAGCTAAAAGCATGGGACAGGGCTATTGCCACCATCCTTCAAAAAATGGTTTGAAAAAAAGTAGGATGCTGTATGGGAGCAACATTATAAGGCAAGACAAAAAAGCCTCATAAATAGTTAATATACAGCAGTTTTTTGCCTCACAACACCAAAGCACCTTAGCTGTATGTGTATGGGGAGGTGATATTATCCCCATTTTATAGATAAGGAAACTGAAGCACAGGTAGGTTAAATGACTGACCCAAACTGACTTAATGACACTGTCAGGAATAAAACCTCAACCTTTTGATTTGCTGCCTTCTGCTGTAACCTTTTGGCCACAGTATCTCCAAAGAGATGTGCCGATGATTTATAACACATAGAAAGTGCTTTCTCTATTCTGTGATACAACCATGTGATACACAGTTAAACTGTAAGTTATCATAAGACAGAAGCATATAATTAAACAAAGGGATCATTTTTTGCATAACCTTTATGTTTTGCAATAAAACAATAGGTCAATTCTTACTCAGAATAAACCCCCATGGAGCTAGCAGTGACTGCCTCATAAACCAGGTTCAGTCCTCACATATACATTGTGGTTTTCATTAACACACACTTGCAGCTTGATGTGTATTTGTGTCTATAAAAAGATCATGTTTCCCCATGATGCATCTTGGTTTTTCCCAGTGTAAGGCTGCAAAGCCATAGCTGTTCTAAAAGCTATGTGACAGCAAACCAGCAGTAACAGTGGCACAAAGCAGGCCCGTAGTTTGTATCAAAATGTTCTGCTCACTGACACAACGAGGACACTGAAACCAACACAGACTACCAGAAGGTTTGTGTGGCAGACGCAGAACATGAGTACTCGGCTATATAATTGGTTAGCCTTTCCAAAAATCTTTCAAAAACCTCCTGCTTCCAAAAAGCCGGCTGGACCCCAAATGACTGGCACAGGCTTTACAGCAAAAAATAATATGGGCAGAAATAAAATAACCTTCATTTCCCACTGTGAAACCACATTTCACCTTGCAGAGATTTCTGCAGAGAAGAGCTGGCAGTCCTACTCCATGTTGCCCTCCCTGACGCGCTGCACCCTGATGGGCCAGTGGCCAAGGCTGGCAGCTCCCAGGTCCATTTGGAAAGGGATTTTAACCCTTCATTATTTCCTTTTCCAATAGAGTTACAGGACACAAAGCATATGCAGCCCAGGTGTGAGGCCAGCCGGATAGCAAAGAGTGGTCTCATGCTGGCCTCTCTGAGAGGAAACAGGCAGGAATCCCCATCCTGGGCCTGTCCCCTGCCCCGGCACTAGGAAGAGAAACAAAAAGAGCTTGGAAGAGCCCTTGTGAAAGAAACGCAGCTCCTTTGGGCTTGCTGATGTCAGTGTGTGTTTTATACTCTGCCTGGCACATGGTGGGGATGTTTGGAGTAGGCTACCTCCAAAGAGTTGTTACTTTTGCCAGGAAGGTGATATGTGGGTCTTTCTGCACATGAAGCAATCCCCTGTTTCCCTTTCCCCAGATCTGTGAGGTGTAGCAGTATGCTAGAGAGAGACAAATCTCTCAAGAGCTACTTAGTGCTTTGAAGGCTCAGCCACTAATTTTCTTTCCTCCCAAAGCTGTTGTGTGATCAAAGGAGGCAGATGGAGGAGAATCACTCTGCAGTGACATGTAAACAGAACAAAAAGCCTGATAAGCCTCCACCATCTCCCTCTGATTTTTCTGAGATACATGCTGAGCAGAGAAGCATACAGTAGCAGGGCCAGCCATTTTGCACGGGAGACCAGCACACTCACCAGTTGGAAGCAGCTGCCACTTCTCGCAAGCATGTAACGGAGCAACACAATTTCATTGACCCAGACAAAAATTATTTAACAGGAAAATCACAAAGGAAACCAACACAAGACCAGACAACACCCCATTCCCTCCTGCTTTTTTTTCATATTGATATTAAAACTAAGTCTGAAAAAGTCAAAATCAACCCCTCAGGTGTGAAATACCCAAATCCATCATGCTTCCCATCTGCTTAATCTTGAGACATTAAAACTGCCCTCAGAGGTGCCCTTATGCTGCACATCCAACTCATTCCCAAGTACAGCAGAATTTCAACATTCCTTACCCATGTCTGGGCATCCTCATAAGAAATCCACCTATCTGTGTCTGGTCAAGCAGAAGTGTCCCAGAGGCAAGCACATGAGCAGGATGTTAGCTTTTCCATTCAAAAATGAAGGCAGCATAAAGTAAGGAAAAAAAGGTGATCAAAGAGTAAGGGCTTCAGTGAGTAAAGTCTGAAAAGGACAGAGTTAAAAAAAAAAAAAAAAAAAAAAAGGGAGGTGTGGAAGGAAAAATGAAGAGTATTGAAGATTATTTAAAATCAAATTCAAGTAAAATTACATTTCATTTCCTTCCTGCCATTAGCTACCAGCAAGCTTACTCTTTTCTTAGCTTTGACATGAATGCACATTACACCTGCCATGGAGATAATGGTACTATTATAAAAGTGGCAAGACCACAGGAGAAAACAACTTGCAACTGCACCCATCTCCAGTTTAAGCAGGCACATCAACAACAGTTTTCCCATTCTGATCAACAAAAGAGCCTGGTCCTGGGAAAAGAGCTGAAGTGACGGAGGAGAGTATAAGAGAGCTACTCACTTTGTGGTGTATAGCAGTCACTTATTTTAATGTGGCTTTGTTTCCACTAATTTGGAAGGAAAACCCTTGATACAGCTAAGGAGTAGGGAGAGGTGTCATTGTACAATTTAGGGTTCATGTCTCACTTCTTGAAGCCTCAAGATTTGCAGAGAGATGTGCCCCACCAGTCTGTGTGGTGAAGGACAGGAATGGGATACATTCTGCAGCTGGGTGACAGCATGGAAAAGAAATCTAACATTGTTAAAAGCAGATAGATATATCTAATTATGGTACATAATTACTCATTACAGCAATATTCAAAAGCTAGCATTCCAACTCTCTATCCATAAAATAGCAATGCTTATGGAAACTCTTCTGTAGGGTCTCCATTCCTAGGCACCAGCTTAGATTTGCTTTTCTACCTTATTTATACCTTCTTACCTTGTTTTAATTCTTGTGTGAATGTCATGCAGGACGAAAAGCCCTAGAAAAGTGATCCTATCTATTAGAGCCTAATTAGCCAAGTTCATTGTATCAGGCTCAAGAGCGTCTTGAGCTTCTCTATATCTACAAACCTAACTGTTTCCTTCGGTTCCTGTATAGGATCTGGATCCCTGAACACATGAAGGACCAGAGACTGCCTTCTCCCCCTGCTTGTCCACAGGCTGAGGAGCAGGTGATAATTAAAGGTGATTAAGGCAGTTGAAACTAAAAGGCCATTTTTCTCATTAAAATAAAAGTGTAACACTAAGAACTGAATTGCTACAGTGGTTCATGCATTAGTAGTTAGATAATTGCTGCAGTACTTGTCAGAGCACTGGATTGCCACCGTGCACACTTTGCTCAGCTGTAGGTTACACATCAAGCAGCCTCCTAGACATGTTGAAGAGCCAGGTGTTCCACTGTGCCAGCAAAGGGAGGTTGGCACTAGATGAAGGAATTACACATGTAGTACTACACTGCTAAAAGTAGTGCTTATTTCCTGCATGTCGAAATGCTACAGCTTCTATGTACTTTGTATATGAATGCTGGAGCAGTTAACATGTTGGTGAACTCTGAAACAGCATTCCCAAATCAAGGTTCTGTTTCTACTGGATGAGGGCAACACAATACAAACAAATATCTGAAGAAAATCTTTTGCCTTCTTGGGTATTCACCTTCTTGTATGTGTCTGTCAAGAGAATGGCTGCCTTCTTAGATTCCTTTCTTCCATGTAGAGGATTCAAGAGGATAAGCTGACAATTTTTAAATGGTTAAGCATCAAATTATTTCCTGAACTATAGATGTGTTTATGTTGAAACAAATGCTTTTGTTGCAAGGCGTCCTCCTGCTTAGACTTTAGAAGTTATCACATGCTACATCAGAATGAGGGCTTTTTAAAATGAGCTGCCAGTCTTCCCCGCTCTCTGAGTAACTAGATACACATGTACTGCATAGGATAGATTGTCTTTTTTTTTTTTTCTTTTTTTCTTTTTTTCTCAAAAAAAAAAAAAAAGCGGTCTGAGAAACAAGAAACTGCAGCTGAAACTGGAATGTGGCACCTTATAAATAAAGCAGGAGACAAGATGCATTCTGATGGCTGAATATAGTAAGGCTATTCAGCTCTGAGCCTGCCTAATCACTGAAGTCGAATGTAATGAATTTACTGGTGTGATCAAGGCCTTAGGGAGGGCCTTTTCCCTTTTTGAAGAAAAGGCATCATACGTGGGCCAGGAAATCCCTTGGCCAAAGTGGAGGCTGTTGCTCCAGCACACATGTACAGGGGATGAGAGAATGTCACTCTCTGTCGGTACCACTGTGGGCAGTGGTGCTGGAAACATGTTGGGAAGGGAA
>NW_009952404.1:1362872-1363181 GCF_000747805.2 Chaetura pelagica
AATCATGGTGTCATGGTACAACTTGGCGTACCCTTAGCCATGGTTACTGCTCTGGCTGCCAGGTAGTCCATCCCTCCCAAGCCAGCTTTTAAATAGAATTAGAAGCAAGAAACTGCTCAAGTACTTGGCCTATTTTTGGGAAGCCCAAGCCAAGTACCAAGCTGCAGCAGTCTACCTGCACTTCTAACTCCACAGCAAAGGCCAAGGTATCCTGACCCCTCTACATATCCTGCGCTCCCCAAGAGCTGGCAGCAGAGCTGGGTTATAGCTTCTCTTAAGGCATTTCCAGAGGGCAACTATGAGCTGCAT
>NW_009952404.1:1364096-1413991 GCF_000747805.2 Chaetura pelagica
TGCTCTTCCGAAGGGAGTTAAAGCACTAAAGCTCAAGACACATCCTCCACACAAATTTTTTGTCTTCATCAACATGCTAGCAAGTAATTTTTAGCACATTACTGAGTTGCTGTTGCAATTAACAGATTTTGGCAGGCAGTTTATGAGATTTTAAAGCTGTAACTTTCCATTATTCAGAAAAATAGTTGCCTATATTGTTGTTAAGAAGCAAAATGAAAATATTAGTACCATAGTGAACCCTGTGATACTGTGTCCTTTAACTTCACAGGTATCCAGAAAAGCACAAGTATATAATAAACTCTTTCCAGGACTTTTGAAATGATAGAATATACTCACATTTGAAGAGAGGAAATAATGTCTGATCAATGTAAAAGAAAAAGTATCCTGGAGACAGAAATGTTACTTCCAACAAGCTTAAACACCATTTTTATAAAATTCTTCTCCATAGATGTTGGCCTAGTGCAAATCAAGTAAAAAGTGGTGGTAAGAAAATGGCAGACCTCAAATGGATCAGTACACCCAACTCCCTCCTTCTTGGAGAACATGGAGTGCAAGGACAGAATTGTCCTTTGAGTGTTTTCAGGGCATCCAAACTCCCACGACATCCACACATTTCTTGAGTACCATTAAACTCCTACCAAGCCTAAGGCTACCAATGAACTGTGCCCATTTCACACCTTTTGCCCAGAGTCAGATCATCATAATGTGCTTTTGATACATTGAAAGGGTCAACAAATAAGCATAAACCACAGGAGGCATCTAGGATGACTGAAAGGGAAGTAGCCATCCTCTAGGTGAGGCTGTGTGTTACTGACTTTCACTATCTTGTTTATCACTGTCACAGAAAAGACAAAATCCAAAATTAGCAAGAGGCCATTAAATACACACAAGTGGAAAAACTAAGTGCTTCATCTATTCTTCCACAACAGCACAGCTGAGAAGATCAATGGCAACAAAACAACAATATATTTCTACTTTCTTTATGTGTGTGGTGCTGCTATATGACAGTCCTCATGTAGCAGAGGATATCTCGTGTAGTTTGAGTTGAGACTGAGCAATTCTACTGCTACTGGGAGAAAGCAAGGGTGAGAGGTGTCAGTAAAAATGTCTACAGACATCTTAAAGTTCTAAAACACAGCCAAGCCAATTTGTAAAATGGTTAAGAGCCAATGGAGTCTGAGGCCTGTTTTGTGATGGGCAAATTTGTCTTGAACTCCTGTCTTACATAAATCACTTAGCCTGACATCTCACAATACTGAGGGGTGCTATAATTATAAATGTGTGATATCGTCATGTCTCAGATAACACATAAAGATACCTCTAGCATTGAAACATGAAATAATAAGAGTAACTGATGTTATTAAATAAGAAAAGTTAAGTTTATTTTATCAACATTATAAATATTTTCTTTCTCTCCGTTTTACTCCAAAATGAGATAGTAAAACCAGTACAATGGAACAATTCAGGAGCTCTTCAGTTCTATTGAAAAGGATTCCCTTTAATAACAAATCAAAATGAAAAATGACATTTTGTCAGTCCAGCAACCTCAGTAGCTGAGCATCCCGAGGTACTTTGTCATTCAAATGGCACAATTCTAAGTGTGTGCCCATATGTGTGTGTGCATCTATATATATGCATACTGATATTTACATATATACATAAATAGGCACAACCACTGAACAGACACTTTTAGTAAATCAAGCTGTTTCACACGTAATTAAAGTGGGTTCCCAGCTGCACACTGAAATTTGGGCCCTGCACAGTGGAGACACAATGATACTGTACTAAGCTAGAATCCAAGTGCTCAAGAGATTCAATACATATGTGTCACCTTTACATGCTGCACAGTCTGCCTGCTTCTAGTGGCTGCCCAAAACTGAGAATCCCATCGCACTTGAAAACAAATAAGGAATAATGCTGCAGCATCCTGGCCCCGAACTCCTTCCCTCAGTAAATAAAATTCTGATATCCCTGGCCATGTGTGAGCCATCGCAAAAAAAAAATATACATGCTCAGTTAGCTACAAATACATCGGCAGTATCTAATGCATTATGTGTGCAGTACTTTGAGACACCTTGAATATTAAAGGCACTACAGACAGCTAGCTCCTGTCCAGTGCTGAGGTTTATTTTCATCACACAGTGGCTGCCTCCCACAGAGCACACGGCACAGGCAGCTCACCAGAGGTGTAACAGGCTCACTCTGATCATAGCACCATCTCCAGCTGCCAGGGAAAAAGGCAAGCCAGACTCTCTTGCATGCCTTAAGCTCCTTTGAGCAGTCTGAATGGCACAAAAGAACTCAAGAAATCTGCCCAACCTGCCAAGCTGCTCCAGAGCAGCCCTGCTTCTGCCACCCCCCAAGCACGAAGGATGTCTCTCCAAGAGGAAAAACACAGGGGACAGAGAGGGCCCAGAACCAGCTCCCTTATTCACATGTGGTCTCTGGAAGCTAACTGTGAATACAGCAGAGCTTTATTGCTCCGCTGCTTCATGAGACTAAAGGACCAGGGAGCTGCAATGGGCTCTGCAACCATCCTCTGCTCAGGCACCAGTCTGCCCTCAGCAGAATGAAGCCCCTGGTGTTATTGAAGCTTCCTCCTTTCTCAAATCAGTAAAACAAAATGATAAAACTGATACTAATATAACTCTTATTTCTGTCCAATATATAGAAATATTACAGTAATATCTTTCCTCACACCTGGGAAACGATGCAAGGCCTACCATGAAACCACAGCAGGAGGTTCTTCCTTGTGGAAATTTCACATACACCGAAATTATACTCTGATTTTTTTTTTTATTTTAACCATTGCCAAATTCTGGCTTAATATATACATGTACTGACCTTCACCATAAGCCACTGGATGATTATCAAGGGAAGGAATTTGGCTTTCATATTTTATTTTTTAAACAAGAGAGGTAAAGACAGAAAATAAGACAAAATACATTTCATGTCACCATTGATCTGTAGATTACAAATATATATTGTTTCCTTCCAGAGGAAGAAATACTAAAGAAATAATTTGCTCATATCAAATGAACTTTTGAAAACAGGAAAAAAAAAATTAATACAAAATATATTTTTCAGCTCCTCCTCCTCTGTCACTGCAATGACTCTTAGCACATTTGTTTTGTTAAAAAAAAAAAAAAAAAAAGAAAAGAAAAAAAGAAGGAAAGGAAAGGAAAGGAAAGGAAAGGAAAGGAAAGGAAAGGAAAGGAAAGGAAAGGAAAGGAAAGGAAAGGAAAGGAAAGGAAAGGAAAGGAAAGGAAAGGAAAGGAAAGGAAAGGAAAGGAAAGGAAAGGAAAGGAAAGGAAAGGAAAGGAAAGGAAAGGAAAGGAAAGGAAAGGAAAGGAAAGGAAAGGAAAGGAAAGGAAAGGAAAGGAAAGGAAAGGAAAGGAAAGGAAAGGAAAGGAAAGGAAAGGAAAGGAAAGGAAAGGAAAGGAAAGGAAAGGAAAGGAAAGGAAAGGAAAGGAAAGGAAAGGAAAGGAAAGGAAAGGAAAGGAAAGGAAAGGAAAGGAAAGGAAAGGAAAGGAAAGGAAAGGAAAGGAAAGGAAAGGAAAGGAAAGGAAAGGAAAGGAAAGGAAAGGAAAGGAAAGGAAAGGAAAGGAAAGGAAAGGAAAGGAAAGGAAAGGAAAGGAAAGGAAAGGAAAGGAAAGGAAAGGAAAGGAAAGGAAAGGAAAGGAAAGGAAAGGAAAGGAAAGGAAAGGAAAGGAAAGGAAAGGAAAGGAAAGGAAAGGAAAGAAAAGAAAAGAAAAGAAAAGAAAAGAAAAGAAAAGAAAAGAAAGAAAGAAAAGAAAAGAAAAGAAAAGAAAAGAAAAGAAAAGAAAAGAAAAGAAAAGAAAAGAAAAGAAAAGAAAAGAAAAGAAAAGAAAAGAAAAGAAAAGAAAAGAAAAGAAAAGAAAAGAAAAGAAAAGAAAAGAAAAGAAAAGAAAAGAAAAGAAAAGAAAAGAAAAGAAAAGAAAAGAAAAGAAAAGAAAAGAAAAGAAAAGAAAAGAAAAGAAAAGAAAAGAAAAGAAAAGAAAAGAAAAGAAAAGAAAAGAAAAGAAAAGAAAAGAAAAGAAAAGAAAAGAAAAGAAAAGAAAAGGATAATTGCATTCATTTCATTTCTACAACCTCTACCAAGGAAAAAATGCCAACTTATCTGACTAATGACCTGAGTTAATTTCATTATTTCCAAACTGCATGTAATCCCAATGATCACCATCTACCAGAGATCTACACCTAGCAAGGTGCATGAAAACAAACACCAGTGGACCTTTCAAAACTAGGAACAAAGCAAAATACAAAAATCTATTGCAAGAATTGTGCCCAAAGTAGGCTGTGAGCATCTTCATGGGAACTGGTCAGACAAAGTGGAAGATCTGCTGTTTGTGGCAGATGAGTTGTCTGCAGTGATTGAAAACCTGAAGGTGAATATTTTACATATGCATGTGTGTTTGCTTTCTCTTCTTTTGTAGTTATAATCTTTGAGGTAAGACAGAGAACAGAGAGTACTTGAAATATGACTGGCTCTTACAGCAGCTATTCAACTTTACAAGCCTATATTGGGTAATGAGGCAAAGAGCTGCTGCTTGCCTTTCTCCAGTGGAACAGCTTCTCAGAAAATTTTACACCTTGGGGAATCAGATAGTTTAGAGGCTCAGCCAGAGATGGCTTCCGCTTTCCAGTGTGACCAGGGGTGGTGCTCATTTGTTTGTTTTTAGCAGCAAGCCTAGACTGACCACTGATGTCCTAGGTCTCCTTCCTACCTCTAGCCATAATGCAAAAGGGACTGGGTCCATAAGACAGAACCATCAGAACCCCCTCTGTCTTGCACAGATCTCTCCTCAGTGTAAAACCTATATTTTTGAAAGTAAAAATAGCTATCTGGCAGGCCTGAAAGCAGAGCAGAATCAGGTCAGAAACCCTACTGGCAACTTTCTGGTCTGCCGTCCAACGCGGTGTATCCCATATAACTCCTTTCCATATAAAAGACCATCTCATGAGGCTACCATAACCATATAACCAGCAACAATGAGCAGGTTGGGTTTTGTCACTGCTGTAAATCTAACTGTGCCCTACACCCTGGGAAACAAGACAATAGGCAGAGTCCTCTCCAAAAGTGAGAAAACTCTCTGGTGATTGAGCACTAAGGACTCTGCTTCTGAGAGGCTGGCAAGGGAGGGAATGAAGCCAGTAAATACTGGGTTTTTCCAAAGGGCATCCAGAGCTCCTCAGATTTTTCTGCTACTGCCTGACCATTTGTGAAGATTCATCACAGAGATAACAGGTACTATTTAACCGATGAGAAGTGAGGGAAATGAGAGAATAAAAGGAATGCAGGAAACTGTAGGGATGCAGGAGGGCATGGTTGGGTGTTTTAATGTCCCAGAAAGTTTGGTTCTCCAATGCCCTTTTTTCCCCTTTCCTTTTATTTTTTTTTCCTTTTGTTGTTTTGTTGTGGTTTCTTTAAATAAATTGCACAGATGAACATGGGAGAAGTTCATGCTACTTGCTGGAAGCAATAAAGGTAAATTTCCGTGGCCCATGGATTCCACAGACCTTTGAGTGTCCTGCCTCATCTATCATGGGCTAACTTATGGAACCTAACTGTTCCGTGGCAAGACTCAGTAGCCCTTAGAAACTGTTGGCATGTCCTCAGATATTTTCCACGAGAGTGAGAGACACATTGATTCCATCAGCTTCTTTCTCACACAATGCCCAAGTGCCTCAGGTGCAGCCTTGCCATTTTCAAGGGTCCTCTTTGATGTTTTCAGACATCAGACTGCTGTCTCCAGATCCTCGTGGGGAACCATTTGGTAGTTTTGTCGACTTTCCAGGTAGGCTGCCAGATCTGGGTCACCAGCTTGCTGAGCCCTGTCACGAGGGGTCTTACCCTATAATAAAGAAAGATGAAGAGAAAGTCTTGTGCTAACATATTTAGAAGAACAGATGAAAGCACGACCCGTAGAAATTATTACAGGAAGGTTAAAAGAAAAATTGGAAACTTTACTTATTTGCTATACAAGGTGGTGTTATATCAAGTTTTTCTATCAGAGTAATGAGATTCATGAAGATTGTCCTCATGTAGTTTGGGACAAACTGTGCAATTCTGCAAGGACACGCTGCTTGATACATCACACAGAAGGGCTCACATGCTGGAAGGGACTGATTTTTCATTCTAGGCCTACAATCCCTACGTGAATGAACATGACACACAGTGCTGTAGCTAACACTTTAAAAGTGCACTTCACAGACTACACACTTAGCGAATCAGGTGCAGAGAGAGATGCCCAGCATTTGAGATTATTTCAATGTATCTCATTTTATCTTGAGTACAAATAGTTCTTCAGTGCAGCAATTTTCTACTCTATAATCTAAGCTACCTCACAAGTACTGTTAAGTTGGGGATCACAATCTTGATCCTAAACTACAAAAAAAATACTGGAAACACATTAATGTGTATCCACGAAAACACTCCCACTCCTTGGGTTTCTGGGCAGAAGATTAACAAATCAGAATCCACTTGTCTGAATTTCTGCTGTTGCAAAAATCATCTTTTGCAATGTACAGTACTCTTACCTGAAAGAGAGATGATCTCTCTCCCCCTTGTAAGCTACCCCATACAGCTTAACATGGTAGGAATTGGTTTTAATTGTGTTGCTGCAGTGAAGGTGCTTCTAACTCTGGAGCCCAGAGATGCAGCCACATCTGAGCTTACCGCAGGATGCATACATTCAGAAATGCCAGAGGGCCAGCTTCTGCCCACATTCCTTAGTGGTCAGATTGTTTCATTGACAGAATATTCCTAGGATTTTATATTGCCCAGACTTCTTTCTCAGCCAAGCATATAACCGAGAGAGATGTGACTAGTGTCACATCAGTGAGCATAGGGGCAAACCAGGGCAAAAGAAAATGGTTACCTATCCTCAAAAAGTGAGTCAGCCACAATAATCAAGCCACAATAATCACAGAAGCTATGCAATCACAAACCAAGGCTCCCACAGGTGGTCCTTGCCCACAGGCCTCTCTTTTGACCACACAGGAAGAGGATGCTGCTGTGCTTTATTCACACCCAGTGCCCCGATTAGTTTGAGGCAAGGCTCTCACTATGGTGAAGATGACCCATCTTTGGGACTTAACTGAAGTCTCTTATATTTGTTTAAATCAATACAGTTTTCTAAATAAAAATAGCTTGTTTCAAAAGAGCTGCTTCTGGCACACACAAGGAAGACTCAATCATGCAAACAGCAGGGACAGATGCTGATCCGTCTCACTTGGCTGCAGTACTTTATAACTGGTTGATGGGGTTGGGTTACCTTGGAGTCAGTCTTTCTCAGAGAGGCTCCCGCGTCCACCAGGAGCTGGCAGATGGCACGATGGCGCTGGCAGGCTGCCTTATGTAATGCTGTCTCACCCCTAGACCAAAGTAAACAGAAACCAACAGTGAGACACATCACAGCAATGCACATTTATGAAGTATGAGATGCAGGGGACAGACAGAGTAGGATGCTGTATTTCTGCGAGGTTCCTTCTTGCTGGCAGGGGTAGTCTTGTGCGCTCTCCCTTAGCATCTACATCTTTTGTAGGAAAGTCTGCAATGCACAAATAGTAGATGAAGAACTTCTGAGGGGTGGGAAAGAAACATGCACAGGTTTTATGTTTTCAAAGGACTGAACAGCACATTCCCATCCAAACACCAGTTCTACTAAGTGCTGAGAAGGTGAACTAGCCACCTTCTTATTTCACAGCAGGCCAAACAGCAATAGTGTTTGTTTTTTCCTACAGTTTCTTTCCTCAAACTCATTCTTGGCGTATCCTAGAAAAACCCTGCCCGTAAGAGCCATGACTGGTGCACTTGCTGCCCTGCTTCTGATACCCTGCTCTCTTGGTTGTATAAGAGCAAGAGCTGGGTTTTTGTTTCCCATTGCCAGACTGCTGAGTTACCAGAGAAGCTTGAATGCACGTTTTTTCCAAAGAGAAGGCTGTGTAGTGAGAACAGATTTCTTGCAAAGTTCATTATTCAGACTGAGGCTACATGTAACAGGATTCTGTGACTGACACCAGTACTGAAATTAAAGAAATCAATCCATATTTGCCTAGGAAGTGGGGAAAGTATGCTTTGAGTGGGTTGAAAAAGTGTCTTTAATACTAGTGTTCAATAAGCAGGGCCACTACGTCACCTCCAAATAACACATGATAGAAAATACATGTAGTAGGACAAGTCTTGCACCTACCTACCCAGAAAGTGAGAGTGTATAAAGGAATTTCAACCTCAGTATGTAGCAAGATAAGATGAAATACTAATAGGCAAACTTGGGATGAATCTGCCTCTGTTGCATGATAACTACATTCAGAATGGGATACTATCTGATTACCCCCTAAGGATCAAAAGACAAATTCATGCTGCCAGTTACAGCTGGAAGCTTCTCTTTTCAAGAATTAGAGGGACCTTTGTAAAGGGAAGCCCTCATAGACGTGTTCATTTGTGCTTTACTTCAGTGGCTGTGCTATGCTACTGGATGAAGAGAAACAGGCAGTCCAACCAGACTCCATCACCCCTGCACTGCACAGTGTATCCCTTGTGCAGAACCTTTCTGGTGTTCTCTGTCAACAAAGGAGAGCACTATGAGATGAAAAATGGTAGGTTTAACCCCTGTGAGAAAGGTGACTTTTTCTTCCTGTATATTCCGTATACTTCCCACAATTATTCATGTTTCCTTTACATACTGTTTGTGACACTTTGATTATACAAGATGTAGAGCAGTTGTGAATTGGAAAGAAAAGGGGGTTTTGGATTGTATTTTTAAATAATATCCAAGGTGACTGAGGTTCTAACTCCTTTAGAGAAATCATCAGCTGCACAGGTTGTGGCCATCTGGGACAACTAAGGCAGAGCACCTTGGATGAATCAAGAAGGAACTGAAGAAAAGGTGTAGAGCAAGAAAAGTAATTTCCTGACTTCTGGCATTTGCTCTTCATGTTGGTCCCTGAGTAACATTGCAGCACAATGCAGGACTTGTATTCCTCTAGAAAGATCAAGGAGGCATGGGAAGCAATAGAGAGGAAGTCCTTTATTGAATTCAGGAAATATTAGTTTTAGATCAAAAACCCACATATCAGGTGGTTGTTGTTTGGGTTTAGGGGGACTCTTGTTTGCTTGTTTGTTTTTGAAGAGCAGTGCCATTTTACAAGCTTTTTTAGTGTAAAGTTTGCACTTAAAAACCAAGAAAGTTCTGGTAGGCTAATGCACATAATGTGAAGGGCAGGGTAGGCTATACTTACGTTTCACTGTCTGTCATGTCCAGTAATTCAGATGGACCTGCAAGAGACAGCCAGGTATGTCATATAGCATTTGACTGTATGACTAAAAGAGTACAACTACCAGGAGGAGACTCCTGGTGCAAATATGTAAAAGAAACCAACTGAAAGCTCAATTTTGCACAAATATGCCAAACTTCAAGGTAATATTTGCCTGTGCGAGGCCTTGTACTAGCAAAATTCTAAGTGCATAGTCACTGCCAGAGTGTTAGCACAAGGCAGTAGCAGCCTCTAAATTATACTGGAAATGAATATTCATGGAGTTTATTTTCTCATTCTTCACCTTTCTCAATTAAGTGGTTCACATAAGTACAGTGCATTGAAAATGCTGATATACTGGAAACCCTAATATATTGCAAGTTAAAATCTATTGTTAGTACGAGAGAGAAAATGTCATTAGGAAGTTGAAATTAGCCAAATTCCATCCTGAATGACATCCCTGTGCTGCTCCATTTAATGGAGTTATACAGAATGTAGATCAGGGTGGAATATTCCCAGCAGTCTTTATATTGATATGCAAATCCTGTAGCCTACTGGTTAGCAATGATTGGGAACATAAGATTAAGAAAAACTTAAGAGATATTTTGTTAAGTGGGACAAAATAATGCATTTATGCTAATGTTCTTTTGTCCTTGATATTCACTACAGGCAGATGTTTATAGCAGCAAGTTCCATCACTGAATTACAGTGATATGGAAACACTAAGATCTGGATAGCATTTGAAATGAGAAAAAACTTTCCCTTAGCAGTCTGTCTTAATCTTCTCTCCACTGCTCTGGAGCATAGTGCCAGATGGTATGGGACAGTTAGCAAGGGGAACAGTGAAACTTTACAGGAATTTTCCTTCCAATGCATGAACATTTCTTTTCAGCATGCTTTGACTTTGAAATTCAAGAGTCCTCAAGAGCTTACAGAAAATCTCACCTGAAACTGAGGACTTTCACACTACTTGCTTACGAAGTCCTACACACAATCTCTCTACACTCCTTTCACTTTCAGTGTGTGTCAAAATGGATTAGAACAGCCTGTCTCTCCCTCCTTCCTTTTACAGCATACACATGCAGTATCACTGGGGCAGCTGGCTGCCTCAGATCCTGCAGTTGCAGGTAGCTCCTTCTTCTGTCATCATGAGAAAAAGGTTATCTAAAAACTACCATGCTTAGTCCCAGTGCACAGAGTGTTACATACTTATCATGGCCGATAACTGAATGCATTAGATACTGCCAGGTTTTAAAGCACAGCACCCTGGCTCTATCACCACACATCCTCATCTCCACACTTGCCAGTTATGTGTTCATTCCTCTCTGTCAAAAAGAAGAATAACTCGCAACTCCTGAGCTCCCCTAAGTGTGAAGAAAAACACAAGGGGCTAAGCAGGGCCCCTTATGGAGAGGAAAGAAATGTAATGTCTGAGCAAATAAAAATTAAAAACCAACATGCAGATGGGGAAAATTATTCCTTTACATTTCCTGGGAGAAAACACTGTTCTCTCAAAAACAGAAATAATTCTCCATGGCTTCTTGCAATGCCATGTCTCAATGATAGGTAACCAGGAATGGCCTGCATTGTATGAGAAAAGACACTGCCAAGTCACCTACTACTTCTGTTCATGGATGTGACAAGGAAAGTTGTGATGCAAAGGTGGAACAGGGTGACCAGGCTGGCTGCATTGGACATAGAGGTGCCTGCCCTGGTAAGTGGAGAAAAACAGAAAAAAGTGTTAAAACATCAGGAGGAAGGATGGAGACAAGTTAGAAGAACCTGACCTGAGACGGAGGACAAGCTGGGGCAGAGTGAGTCAGGAGGCTTGGGAAGCCAAGGGTGAAGGAAAACTGCTCTGAAGTAGGAAAAAAAACAAAACAAAACACAAAAAAAACCCAACACAAGGCTAGGAGAGAGGAGCTGAGTACTGAGAGGGCAGCCTATGAGTACAGACCTGAGGAGGTGCCAGATATATCGCACCTGTGTGAGAAGGGTGCTCTCCTGAATACTGTCCCAAATAAAGGATTTCACGGGACTGCCTCAACTCCATCCCAGTCATCCACAAGGGCCAGATATTGGGGTTAATCAATTACCAGTACTATGTGGTACTAGGATTCATTTCATTCTTACTGGCCTATCACTGAAGCTGCAATGTCCCAACTCACACACAGCCTGAGCTGTGCCCTTTACTTCTTTATTTTATTTTCACTTGTGCCTCTCTTAAACCATCTCACGCCCTCCTCCTAATTCCCTTTCCCCTCTTTTTTGGACCTCATTTTTACATCAGTCTCCCTGGCGCTGCCAACCGACCATTCCAAATCCCCCTCTGCCCCGGGACAAAAGCTGCACAGATGTGGGAAGGGCTGGCACTGGGAAAGCTAACGGCACTGTCATCCTGGCCCAGCAGGGAGGCGGCTGTTTTACTCCGGGACAAGAGGCAGAGAAAGAAAAGGGGACCAAGGCGCAGAGAGAGAGAGGACAAAATAACCCAATAGAAATCCGGAAGGGAAATGCATGAGTGAGATTTCTATCAAGGAAAACAGCAGGGGAGGAAATAAAAACAAAAGATAGCAATGTGTGGAGAGGTGGAGGGAGGAAAAAAAAAAAAAAAGAAAGAGAGAGAAAGAGAGAGAGCAACTCAGGGGCTAAAGAATGGCAGGATGAGGTTGGGGAGGGGGGAGAAGTTCACATGAAAAGAGCTGAAAAGCATGACACACTGAGGGGAAGCCCAGCTGAGATCACTTTCTTTCCTTAACATCTCCGATAGACTGGCTGTGTAGAATTATTAGCTTTTTTCCTTCTCTCCTTCTGCACTCTTTCACTTCACCAAAACCCGTCTCCAGTTTCTCAGGAGGCAAAGCTGCCTGAGCTGGGGATGGGAGGTGGGAAGGGAAGGACTTGCTCAAAAGCAGCTGCCTTTTAGCTGAGTGCACTACAACATAAAGGAGAGACTAAATGACTATATTTCAGAGGCATTTCTAAAATATACAGCACCATGCAATCCAAAAGGCCTCCAGGCCCACAGCACACCCTGCCCTCTCCAATGGATATGGTTACAGCTACCCACAGAGACACACAGCTATTAACCCCTGCCAGTCCCTTGTCCTGTCAATTCCTCACAGAACCAGGGAAGAAGAGTATTTCTTTAAGCAGTAATGTCAGACACTATCAGCATTTCTGGGTGTTTATCTGTCAAAACCCTTTTTGTCTAATAACTTGATTGAGGTTGTTATGTGGGGAGAAAACTGGTTTTGGTTCCTTACCTTCAAAGAGGAAATATTTTAAAAATAATAGTAATCTGCAAAGTCTGAACTATTTCAAGCCTTTCTCCAAACCCACACCCCCATTTTTATCTGGTGTGAAGATTACCAGTGTCTGATTTTTACTGCGAGTGTCTTTTAGCCCAGAATTTCCACTACAACACAGAGGGTTGTCAGGTTATGGAAGCACATGTTCCATCCTACCTGTCTCTCAGCCATGTTGGCCTAAAATTTGTAAACTTGCAAATTTAAATAGACTATTATATACCTTGTGCCTTCTAGGAAAATGAAGCTGTTTTCCACTTAGGCACCTCAAATATATCCACCACCCTAAAACATTCTGCAAATCTAGGCATACTTGCAAATGCCAAGCAAACTCACTTTCCTTCAGTGTTGCTTTCTTATGGCTATTCAAACTTCATCCCTGATATACATATCTGTCACCACAAACTCCTAAGGCATCTTTCCTCTCTTCTGTTTAAAATTAAAATACCCTAGATGAACTAAAGAATTCTTGTTTGTCTTTTGAGCCTCCAGAGAAAAGGAGAAGACAAGGAGAAGGCAAACCTTGGAATGTCTTGTACACTGGTTATAAAGTATGAATAGTTCAAACTGCCAGATGAAGACTCCAAGCCAACTTTGTTTCTAAATATGGATGATTGATGATTTAGGAGGTCCTTTTTCCAACAGTTTCTTAAGCCTTCCATAATTCTGTTTGTGTTAAGCAAGTGAACAGTTAACTCGTCTCTAATGTGTAGGCATTAGGGTATGAGGCAGTTGCAGACTGCAGCAATAAACAGTTGTGGTTCTGATACCTACAGAGTTTGGCCCTCAATTTCAAGCTGTCTTCCTTAGCCCCAGTTGCAAAGAGATCTTAAAAGGTGACCCTTCTACTACAAGCAAAAGACCCCAGACTTAGAAAGGCAGCCTTGAACAACATACATATCTGTGTATCTGCCCTTCCTGCACAGGGGACAGAGAGAAGCTATTTTGCACAAAGAGCAGCAGCCAACACAACTGTTCCTGCAGCAATAAGCAGCTGTTGTCTTGACACCTACAACATGGGTGTTTCAGCTGCTATTCCAGGCTTGTGCTAGTCCACTGCTAAGTATCTGGCAACACTGCACAGCAGTCTCCTTGTGTGACTCATCATGGCTTTTTCTAATTTAAAAAGGGTTATTTTCCTCCCCTTAACATCTGAAATAATTTTGATCAAAACTACAAAATAACCTCTCTTATTAATGTACCCTGCATGTTTGTACAAAGCATAAAGCCACCTCAACAAAGGACAGCTCCAGCATCACTACTCCATTTCCCCATCTTTAGTGCTACAGGCTCTACTCCTGTATTGCATTTTATTCACCCCACTATTTTCACAACAGGCAGTTAAAATTCCTAGTACAGTGGGTTTTGCCTTGATTTATTCTGTTGTAGTATTTGAAAGATATTCAGAAGATTTTCCCTGTGTGATTAATAATAGGTTTTCTGTGCTGTATGCTGGAGGGTATTTTGTAGTGGGACTCCTGTTAATATTAACTATCTCCAGTCACATATGGGAAGCTGACAAACTACAGAGGAAGTGTGCCTGGGCAGAGGTAATTGCCAGAACAGGAGTAAGACTCATTTTTATCAAGGGTTGATATCAGCAGAAATGAGAATCTAGATACAGGGAAAGCCTTAGATTTTAATAGTATTAGATTGAGTCTTATACACTAATTAAAGTTGAGAAGATGCCAGATGCCAGAGAATGCAACAGAAAAACAAGGACATTATGATGATGATGATTCAGCAAGAGAGCTCATTTGTGACTGAGAAATGCCCTGGGTAGAAATGAGTTTCATTAATTGCTTGGTGGGAGAAGAGAGGAGGCCCCTATTAGAGCATTGTCCCATGCACTCTCCAATTCCCGGGGAATGTTAAACAAACAATGCATTTGGAGAATCCCAGAGGACATATGTCTGGAAGGCTGCAAAAGCTTCCTGCTGTCCCTGGGGATAGAGGGGGGAGGAGAGGAACTGAGTTGACATTTGCTCAACCTTCTGGTTTGTCTTTGTCTAACAGTCCGTAATCCCTCACATTTCTCTGTTCGCTTCAAAAATTCCCATGCTCACATCCTTAGCAGCTTAAACAATCTCATTTTAAACCTGCACCAAAGGAATGGCAACTGGGTCAGACTGTAAGTTAAGGTACATGTGCCTAAGAAAAGCCCTGGAGAGGCAGCCATGACAGTGAATGGGCACGGGTCACATGCCCTGTGAGAAGAGACCAGAGGCAGTAGGAAAGTAAAGCTAAATTGTGTCTGATTACAGAATCCAGAGGCATGTATAAGCTCTGTGACTAATGAAATAATCCAAAGGAGTTAAATAGAAAGTAGATGTAGCACTGGTAAGACTTGTTAAAACTTGTGAGAAAACTAGATACAAAGATAAATAGATATTTGGATATAAGGCCATCTACACTGTGACAATATTACTGTACCGCTCTCCTATAATTAGTGAACAAAAGTATGGCAGTTCAATAGGCAGAAACTCCTAAATGTGGCTGCCTCAAACATACATACACAAACAAGTTGCTGCATAACCTGTGTAAGCATGCCTGCAGTCTTGTTACTGACAAAATAAAAGAGCTGAAAGGAAAAAAAGGAAATTGCATGATCACAGCCCATACATATAAATAGAAAATGGAGATAAATTTTTATACTCAAGTGGTCTTGAATCTAACAGAGACATAGTATTGGCAGGTTGGAAGGGAAGCTAAGTGAATCCAGCCTGGAAATAAATGCACAGATTCCTAGCCAGTGTGTAACTAAATACTGAAATAATACCAATGGTTGGATGGGCTTTCCATTGCTGTAAATGTTTTAATGGAGATTAGATGCTTTCTACAACATATGCTCAAATTGAAAAGCAAATTAGTTCAGATGATTCCTATGCCAGAGGTTCTAACTAGAGCATTGCACTGCTTCTTCACAGTCGTGCAGTGGATGTAACTGTGAAACACCCATCCTCCTCACAAGCCACCTTTATTTTTTTTCCACACGTTTCCTTTATCTGAAGCCATCACTGTCATTACTGCCACATTCCTAGCATCCTGCTCACACATGCTGCAGGTGGACATTTTGCTGAGGGTGACTGCAGATGAGTGAGGGCACTTCCAGCCACACAGTGGGGTTTTACCTGACTTGGCTAAAAATCAGCTCTCTGTGGATTTGCCTGCTGTGACTCACCATGTTCCAGGATGTATTTCACGATCTCACCATGCCCAGTCTTGGCAGCATGGTGCAACAGGGAGCAGTGATCAGGTCCTTGGATTAACAAATTGGCTCCTTTTTTACAGCATTCTATGAACTGGAAAAAAACCAACAGAACAACAAACCAACACACAGAAGGATAAGATGAGAGGAGCAGAGAAACAATAAACAGGCAAATTATTTAAATTTATTTTTTTTTGGTAGGAGGTCAGTAAAAAATGGACAAAAATGAAATTAAATACTACTTTAAAGCCAGCTTTAAGGCCACAATGAAACAGAGTCTGAAACTAGAAGCACTGACAATTATATGGGTTAAGAAGAGCAGTTCTTATTTCCTAAACAATTAGACATTACACATATTCTGGCGATGAATTATTGCTTGGTAGCAGTGCTTGCAACACCACTTCTGGTGAAGTTGTTGGGATATTTGAAAATATATGTATTTGACAGAAAATTCTGGCTTCTTTACTGGAAATTCCATTTTTTCTAAGTGTGGGAGGTAAACACTTCCTGATTAAATCAGAAAACTCCAACTCAAAAATCCCCAGGAAAGTGGGGTTTGTTGCCCCAGATCTCCCTGACTGCCTCTGCCCAGGGCTGGTGGAAGGGGAAGGAAGCCCTGTGTAGAGCAAGAAGGAGAGGAAACCACAACCAGTCACATCCCAGAACTGCTGCACACTCAGAAGTAGTTTGCAGTGTAGATCATTGCAGAAAAGAGGGAGAGGATTGTGTCAATGGGGCATCATTTATGATGTGGTACATCTGAAGAAGAAGGACAGGATATTTCCCTATCAAAGCAAACTCAAGCCGTTTTCAAGAAGCAGAAAGGGAACAATATTTATATGACTTTAGGACTGCTAAGACTGCTCCCTAGATGCTGTAGCCACAAGTACAGGGGCAGAGGTATGGAAGGGGCACCTGCAGGCAAATTCTTGTTCTAACAGTACTGTCACTTTTACAAATGGCTCCAAGCTGGCTTCTTGCAGATAAAATTGCAATCATTAATCACAGCCCTCATCCAAATTTAAGGGAATGTGTTCAAATCCTGACTTGACTACTGAAAAAGGCAGCCTAAATAAATGACACTTCAGACACGGCACAAAACATTTTTGCATGGGTGCTTTTTCCTCCCAATAATTAAAAATACAAAGACACTACCTGTTTTGAGACACCCATCAGATGATAAAACACCAAGCTGAGGTTGGTTATACTTGGTCTGGTTGTTGCCTACATAGAAGTTAAAAAGTTTCTAGCAACTCTAGTGGCTTGGCCACCAACCATAAAATATCTTCTACTATGCAAGGATGTGTCAGAACTACCCTGCTGTTTGGTGTTGCATTTGTCAGTATAGTAATTTCCCTGTTAGTAACTGACACATTGCTGTATACAATGTACTATGAATTCTGGGCTGAAAGGTGCTAACACCATATCCTGTTCACTAAAACTTCACACCTCACCTGACTGATGTGTTCCTCTAATATTCAGAGTTTCCTGGAAAGGTTGTAAAATGGCACTTGTCAGCAGTCCCTACAGCAGTCTGTTTATGTTTTCAGCAGAGGTGTGAAAAAATTTACAGTATATCAGACCAGCAAAAAGCTGTGAAAAAGTGGACACACGGTACTCTGTACTCACCTTCAGCAGATCACCAGCTATGACTGCCTGTAAAAGTGCTGCAAAAGACAAACAACCAATGTTAGGCAGAAAGCATTATGTGTATAGCCTCACAGCTGAGAATATAGCTTACAGTATGTACAAGGTAACACCAATGCCTCAATCCACTTGCAATCTAATATATTATCAAAACCAATGCAAAGCCTTCAACTGGCAGGCAGACTGGCCATGTTGCCAGAAAGCTGCAAAGATATCAATCCAGCATTTCCAATGGCGCCCTAGAGCTACATGCTTCTGTCTGAATTTTTGCCTTAAGTTACTTTTCAAAAGCGTCCACAGGGTGGGCCCAAGTTTCTGGCACCTGAGCCATCACTGAAGACATCAATGTCATAAACAAAGAGAACCTGAAAGTATCCTCAGACCTCTCAGACTTTACTTACACTGATGACAGAGCAGTCAGTCAGTCTAAAATACGTTGACAGTCCCAAGTTGCAGATAATTAGGTAGCAAAATGGAAATTTCGTAATAGTGACCTGTATTACAAAGATATTTTTTCATGCCAGTGGGCAGCAAGTGCCCCAGGTTTGGCAAGCAGAGTCAAAAACAGAGCAGGAGCCAGTCCCCACCTTTTCAGCCCTTGTAATTTAGACAGACACAGAAGGAAAGAGAGACAAAGAGAGGCAAAGTGAGCAAAGGCTCGCAGAAAAGTAGGACAGAGCTGTGCACAGAGCCAGGAGCTGCTCACTACCCACTACTGACTGCCCTGTGCCAGTTAAATAAAAAGAAGGCAAAAGTCTGCGTCTCTGTCTTACCCTCTATATAGTCTGCAAGTCATCACAGACGTGGGAAGTTGTTAAAAAACATCTACTGATATGCAACTATTTCCTTCTTTTTACAACTTCTCCCTATCATTATATATATAGTAAAAACCCCAAATTATTAGTATCTTTCTGAGAAAGCATTTATTTGGCTTGCATCTTAGAAAACATTAAACATCTGCTTCAGTTTATACCTTTTCAAGAGTGCCTAAGCCCGTTTTTATCTTTAAGTCTCAGCAATGCAATCAAGTTAAGCATTTGCTCAAGTGCCATCCTTGATAAAGATGCCAAAAGCTCATGTTGGGAGGAACAAGAGGGAAAGAAAATTATAGTATAGTCTTGCCTCTGAAGAATAACACACAGGAAACTGCACACTGTGAATTCCACAAGGAGCTTGTCACTGCTTCAAAAATAACATACCGAAGCTAAACATTGCAGAAGAGGAAGGGCATGCAAAGACAACTCAACAAATGTCCCTTTCTTTGAAAATATCTGGGGTTGAGCATGGCCTTCTGATCTTAGAAATGCCTCATGCCCTGGCCAGGCAGCAGCAGGAAAAATAAAAACCCAGTCCAACTAAGTTCTTGGGAATGCAGTAGCAGAAATTCTTTTAACATTGGATTTAAGGCAGTTTTACAATGACCATGAGACATTAAGTGCTGCAAATCCCCAGCATCTTTGGGAATGAAGACACACAAATTCAAGGAATGGAAAAAGACAAACACCAGCAGATAAGAGCTGGACCTGGGAAAAAATACATGTACATCTCTGCTTCAGATATAATTTTCAGTTGTTTATGTCCTTTTTCCCCCAATAGTTCTCATACAGGTTCAGCAAAAATTAATAGCAGAGCAGAATTTAAACATTATGTAATTCATTTTATCTTCTTTCTCCTCTTCTCATCAATTCAGGTCCACTGACATATTTATCATGTGGTCTACTGCAGTCTGAACTTGTATAAATATTTTGATCCACTCACACATCTAAAAATCAAATCGACTGGTGACACCACCTTTCCATTGTCTTCTACATCCAATATTTTAAGACATCTTCCCTGAAGTTGCTTCCTTAGAGGCAAAGGTACATTTCCTTATGCAAATCATGCTTCAGTTTATAGTTTTGAAAAGCCAGAAGAGAGATCTAGAAAACTATGAAGCAAGAAGTAAAGCCTGGCAAGCCATGAGAAATCTTCTGCATTGAGTATCTGTAACCAGAAGTTGGTTTTTTGTTAAGGCTATTACGATAAAGAAGCCCTAAAACACATTCAACATAATTAGACCAGTCTTCTCCTCTCTTGGCTAAGCCTCCAATCCAGCAAAGTATTTCAGCAGGTGCTTAGCTTTGAGCTAATCACATTCTTTTCACCAACTCTACCTGCACACTTAAAATTAAGTGTTGTGCTAGAGTAGAACTTATTGCATAAATGAATACATTATAGATCAGCAAAACCAACTGGCTTAACAAGCAGATTAGACTACAGTAAACCAGTATGCTGGAAGACTTGGAAGCTATTGAACTAGAAATGGAGAAAGGTTTGTTAGAATAGGGAGCACATTTATATAAACATATAAATATTAGTCACGCTAATCCTATAAACCCAAATGGAACTACTAGGTGGATTAAGGAAGAGGGTGAAGATGGCTAAAATCACTTCGTTGTTAAAGAGGTGGTAAAACAAGCAAGCAGATGGCATTGACAAGAGGGAGCAGACTGAGAAATTGGACAAAAATGCTGCTAACTGCAATGCCAGGCTAGCTTAAAATTAAAGACATTAAAGTGAGAATGGTTCTTTTTTCTGAGCAACACTGCACCACTAGTAAAATACATAACATGAATTATGCAATTTTTTTATCATATTGTAAAATATCTTCAGGTCTTAAAGATGCCTCAAAATTACTTTATTTAATAAATATTTAACTCAAGTCATTATTTTGTCAACTTCTCCTAATGCAAGTGTATGTCATGACTAATAAAAATGTTTTACTATCTTTCTCATCTATTTAGCAAGCAGATTTATTGCTGATGAAAGGTGACAACTTGACAAGCCCAGAGACTGAAGGACTCTGCCCATATAACAAGGAAGCACTCAATTTTCCTCTTTGGTAGACTGCCCAAGCTACCTTCTTGTGAAGCTCAACTCCTTCCACTAGTACACCCCTGTGGGCAGTCCCTGCTCCAACCCTTCTTCATCGCACCTCTCTCTGCTGAAGCTGCCAGCAGATGTGTCAATCACTGCCCAGGGTGGTGGATCTTGACAGAAACAATTACCTGCTAGGACACAGACAGTCAGAAATGTCCATGTATGTAGCTGCTGCTAGAGACCTGCAACTTTTAGTTTCCACTGGATGAATTTTGAGATGAGGTTCTAACCACCCCTGTGGGCCAACTTACATACCTCATTTAAAAAAAAAAAAAAGATTCCTACACACACTCTGACCTTATAAATTAAATATTGACCAGCCTGCTAATTAAAACAGCACAGAAAAATCAGTCATTAAACTCTTGGAAAGAAATAACGAAGCAGTAAGGTATTTGTACCCAGTAACTTCAGAGGCTGCAAGATGCCTGGAAGGCCTCATGGGGCTGCCTGGATGGTCAGAAGAGAAAATAACCCTCCATGGAAAGCAACCTGGCAGCCCTGCAAGAGTTCCTGTTGTGCATCTCCCTCCATGGACTACAAAAGTTCTAGGAAAAATTACCTCCAGATTGCAGTACCTAAATTAATAACCAAACTAAGACAGAGAAAGTATCCTTCAGAATGAAGTGATGCCAGGAGACATGTCTGATCACCTGCAAGGGCAACTTAACAAGGGAAAAATGGGGGGTCCTCCTTCTAAGGGTTTCCAAGGTATGATACTCCTGGGATCAGGCAATGCCCATGGTCTCAGAAATTTTGAGAGCTCTTTGTATAATATACAAGTGCATCATGAGAACACCTCATAAACATAAGGGCTAACAAAGACAGACTTACGATTGCAACACAGAAGTCAGCACCACCATGTTCCTCATTTCAAAAGCAATGAAATTTCTGAAAAGCATAATGAGTAACAAAAACATCAACAAACAACTACCCCTTCCCATCTAACCTGCAGGAAAATTACCTCCTGATCCCAACGCTGTTGATCAGCTTAACATCAAGGACATAAACAGGGCTTGGCACCAGGCTAGTCAGACTGGAATTTTGCTGCTAAAACACTTTCCAAAAGAATATGGAGAGAAAAAAAAACAACGTATAAACCCCTACAGGTATCATCTCAGGATCACAAGGTTCTTTGTTGAAAGTAGGTTGACATGGAAGATATTTAGTAAATTAGTTAAATAACCATTTGTGAGACAGTGATTGGAGCTGGCTTTTACTGGAAAGAATCTCAAAGAACAGAACGGTTCTGCAGTCTGACACTGTCAGTGGTACAGGAGTAACATGTTGTTTTAAGTGAGTAAAAGTTATGCACAAACTATAAATATCTTCCATATTTTACTGGTCAGATTGCACACTGTTTCCATGCCATAGTTGCACCCTCTACTGCTACATAAATTAAGCCACAGTGAATGCTGATAAAAACGTATGGCTATTTTGAAGCTTTCACAATCTCCAGGCGATTCTTCAGTGAGGGTCTAAGAACTCTCCCTGGAGGGAGCAGAATTATTTAAATCTATGCTTTCAAGTATAAGTACCACATAAAGGAGTTGTCCTATCCATGACTAAAATGCAGCTGATTTGAGATCTATGAATTAAATGCAGCTGGAGACTAAAGGATTTTTTGCAATAATACATCTTACCATGGGTTAAAAAATACGAGGCTACCAAAGGATCTAATCAGTGTATTGCAATATTTAAGCATATGGGAAATTATGGTAGAATTCACCTACCGTAACTCCAACAGAATTAGGGCTCATAAAACATTCAGCTCTTTCAAAAGGTACAGTAAGGCAGCTGATGATCTGAAGTGACCATGATCCTGTAGACATTGCATTTATCAGGCAGTGCCTGCAATCATCCAGCCCTTTCTAAGCCACCGTTCAATGCAGTGATTCAGCACTTGGAACATGTATTTCAGTTCTGTATGTTTCTTACTGATTAGAAGCAGCTAACAAAAAATATTAAACATTAGAGCTTCGTTGTGAGGCCCACAGAATTTGACCCTTAGTATCCACCATCATCTCCTGCTAGGTTTCCTCAGGGGAACTCCTGAGAAACATCTCATGAAACACTGTCTCACTCAAACCTTGCTGAGTTGATAATAAAGAAGAAACTGCAGCAGAAGGTGACATCATCAAATTTCTTGAGAATTATTAAACTAAGCTTGGCCTATCATTATCTTCCAGAACATTTCCAGCTCTTTACTGCTCTTGTAGAGTTTGTGACATTCACTGAGTCAGAAATTTAAAGTAATTACCATTTTACACATTGAAAAGTTAAAAGCTGACCCTGACTAGAAGAGTGCTTTTACACAGCTGGAGTCTTCTGAGCTGTTAAAGATCAGCATTACAGAAGTGATAAGAAAACAAGCCCTCATTTTCAATTTCCCACTAGTTTTATAGAAATCAATAATAACTTCTATTTCAATGACTCAAGACGTTACACTCTCAAGTGAGTGTGAAGTCCACATAGATTATCATACAGAAATACATTAGTTTCCCTGTAAACCACAAATTGCTGAAAATAACTTTCTACAATCTAGTAAAGATCAAACTTAATATGAAAAACTGACAGTGACAGAAATTACCCAGAAATGTACAGAATTGACTTTTTTCTAATCTGGCCATGACCTTCAACCTTGGCTTACAGATGAAATGGGTGAAGGGCACAATGGGGAATTGGTTTGTGGACGACTTCCCTTCCAAGATGACTATGAAAAGCAAGCACCTAAGATACAGAGCAGCACATACACTTGACATTTCTGAAGGGTCTGGCGGTCCCATAGAAAAGTTGTAGGGAGGCATGATGAAGAACAGTTGCAAATCTCTGAATCTGAGTTTCTACAAAATCTTTACCTCTTCCCAATATTTAATATCCTTTTAAAATCACGGGCAGGAGGGGGAAGAAAGCTACCCACAAACAAACAAACAAAACAAAAAAACCTTTAAAATATGTATTTCACATTGTCAACACAACTGAGAAATTAAACTACAAAATTAATAATGCTTTGTTGGAATGACTGTGAGCTCACAGCTTTTTGATCCACAGACAATCTCAAGTCTCACCAAAGCTGATGAGGCTTAAACATTTCTCTTTGAATCTTAGGTAAATGGAAGGAGCAATTAAATGTTTCTTCATGTATTTTATGTGCCCAGAAGTACTGGAAGCAACTAATGAAGAACATGAAAAAAAAGTAAACCTTGTGGAATGTTTGGTCTCCTAGGATCTAGCAAAAAAAACAGAAATAAATGGTTAAAGATTTGTGTGGTTATAAGGGGGGTAAAAGGCTAGCAAAAATGAAACCAGTAGAACATCCACCATGAAGACTTCCTTGAACTTCTGCACAAAAAAAATCACTCTTGTGTTCACTGAAAAAGGACTTTGCATCAATCAGCTGTCTCACTCTTACAACCTTTTTTTTTTTTTCTTTTTTTTTTTTTTTTTTTTTTTTCCCCAATAGAATAGGGTAAAGGCCCCTGAATATAGTCTAACTACATTCCAAAAAAAACTACACCATGTCCCGATGAGGGACACAAACCCCCCTTTGAAGCATGTTATGACAGTGCACAACTTCTGCCAAGATAAGGACACAAACAGTTGTTTCTATCATAACTGTGAGGAGTGTTTTGCTTTTTTTTCCTTTCAGCTGTGTACAGGAAAAGCTGTGCTCAGGCAGAAAAAAGCCATTTTCATGAGAATACACTGTAAAAAATAGTTAATGTACTGCTGAGGAATCTGCCTGAACATAAAGCTTAGTAGTGCTGTTTAATAGTAAGACTGTTTAGTATACCTAGGACAGGTGTTAACCTCCATCTTGCTTTGTTTTTACAATAATTTTTACCTTCACATTGAACTACAGCTGACATACAGTAAAAAAAAAAAATAATTCTTGCCCCAAACAGAAGAGTATTTTTGCACAATTTTTTAGCTTTGGTGCTGAGCAATCAAAATGGAGTGATTTCAGCAAAAAGATGGCTAATAGACAAGGAGAACCAGTTTCCTATCTCAGTGCTCATAAAGAGGTTGCATTATTATGATTAAACAAAGAACATTTTTATATGGAACTTGACTGCCTGTAAGACTGAAGAGACATCAACTTATAAATGCCAATTAAGAGATTTTATCAAAAAATATCTCTCACTAGCAATTTTAGAAAATCTAGCCCTATATGTCAGCAACATCTCTTTCTATCTCACATCAGCCGTGAGAAAGAGGATGATGGCAATCTACATCTGAAGATGCTGTCTCATGTGAGAATTGGGAATGGAGAACAGGGAAAGGTTCCTGGACTTGCAGGAGGAGTTCTGCCTCAGCCCTAAGACTGCATAAGCAGCATGATGGAAATATGATTGCAAAAATATGTGCTGTTTAGAGGCTTCCTGCCTGGAACATAGTATCTTTTGTGCTGGCTAAATCAAAGACTCATTGACTTTTTTCCAAAATGTGCTTGCTTGCTGCCAGTACCTGCTATCCTAAAGAAACTGGTGTCCAACCAGATTTCCCCACAGGATTTCAGCTTTGGGAAAGGCTTAGGCTGCTTAGGGAATCCAAGGGCAGTGGCATCAGTCTAGGTAGCTCCCAACAGCAGTGCTATGAGGCACTACTTCCATGAAAGAAAACCAAATAAAGAGTCTGAGAGCTCAAAATGCTCCCAAGAGTATACAACAACTGACTGTGGCACCCTGCTGCAAGAAGCAGCTCAAAAGCACATCAGCTGAACAGCAGCCAGCCAGACATCTGATGACTATTCAGCAAGGGGAATATTATGATGGCTTTCACGCAGCATCTCAAGCTAATCCATCTGTACAGGAAAGCATGTGCATAAGCACACATTCTCCTGTGGTTTGAGAGACACTTTTGAAACATGCAGGCCCTCTGAATAAGTCATACCTCAATAACAATTATTCCTAGGACTGCACAAAGAGGTAGAAAGACCTTCTAAACATTTGAGGGTTGTCCTCCAGCTATAAAAGCACTGCATCTTGTGCAGATTCAAAGGAGAGAACTGACACAGTTTTGACTGCATTTGTTTGCCTAACTTGGGAATAAAACAAAAAATTTCACATGCAAAAAAATAATCCATTACTCAGGTGGTTATAAATATGCATTACAAACCTTTTCCTTTTAAGATTTTTAGATTCAAACAACACACAGCATCAAACCACTGTTTAGAGAGGGGACGTGGGGGGGAATGTAAAAATAACTGCATAGGCTTGCTGGAGGGAAAGAAAGCCTAAATTCTCACTTACACAGAAGTCCCTTCATACAACTCTAAGGATAAAGAGCCTTTCAAACAGATGTAAATTATACTCAAGCTGCCTTTAAAGTGCTGTTTGCTCTGTCAGTCTAGTTTAAAGGTACTTTGATGCCAATTAGAGTCCACCCTGAACTGCTTATGTGGCACTGGTGCTGAGCTGAGGGTACAGCTGATAGGAGTGGAAGTATCCAGACCCTAATGCTGAACTTGTTCTGCAAGACCATTTAACTCAGATTCACAAAAGGAAGGGATGACCATAAAGAAAAAGAACTTCCTTTGTAAATGGTCCAAAACCCCAAAGAACAGTTGTAGATAAACTAAGTTCCATTTGGCAGACACTGTAGCTTTTTTTCTTCCTTTTCCCTTCCACCATTTTTCTTTTTAAGCCAAGACAGGAACAATTAATGTCATTTACAGGAGTGATGTGGTGGAGGAAAATGTCTCTGATCAAGCAAGAACACAAAGCAGAGAAGACTTTGGCTGACTAATGCAGCCACTTTATCAATAGAGTGGCATTACTTTGGCAGGAAGAGAATTCTAGGTAAAATAATTAAGTAATGATTTATTCTTTATTTAAAAATAGAAAGGATAGGGGGGGGGGAAAAAAAAAAAGAAAAAAAGAAGAAAAAAAAAAAGGAACATTGTGGGCCATGCTGCTCCTCCTCCTTGATTTGGTGGACCATTACTATCACAGGCACTCCTACCACATTCTCACCAGGTTTCTGCCACTGCAAGGCTGGCTGCAGTACTTTTGTCTGGCCATATCCAAGTATAAAGATTTATTTTTTATTTAAAAAAAGAAAAGAAAAGGGGGGGAAAAAAAAAAAAAAAAAGAAAAAAAGAAGAAAAAAAAAAAGGAACATTGTGGGCCATGCTGCTCCTCCTCCTTGATTTGGTGGACCATTACTATCACAGGCACTCCTACCACATTCTCACCAGGTTTCTGCCACTGCAAGGCTGGCTGCAGTACTTTTGTCTGGCCATATCCAAGTATCTCTTCTTCAACAAGCTATAACTTCACAGTAGAACTAAATAATCTGAAAGTCAGTTTTCACTGACCAGAGCCTTCAGTTGGTGGAGTGAATTGTTTTGTTGTTTTGCTTTAGCAAGTTTCCACTCTTATCTGACCATGAGCAGCCTTCATCGGAAACAAAGGACAGGTGCAAAGAAGCTTGCAAGGTTGCCCAAGGCTTCTGCTTGAAAATAAATGCCCTGATTCAGACCACACTTTCCTTACTTCTGCTTCCTCCTGAGGGGAAAGAGATAATGGCAATGGCCCTCTGCAAAGTAATATTTCTGGGTTTTGCTGTTACTCATTCAGATGCCCACATCTGCCAGACCTCTCCCTCCCAGCTGCCTACTGACCCCTCAGCCTGCTTAGATATATTGAGAGGTAGGGTGTTGGCATCTTTGAAGGGTTTGGGACAGAGCAGACTTGCCTCAGCCCTAGACAAGTGTTTTGACAGAATGCTTTCTCTTGCTACTGGTATCACAACTCTGCATCAATACCAGCACCTGCTGAGCTGAGAAGTAAATTAACCAACTCAGAGGACATCTGCAAGCAACTGTTGGCTCAGCTGGCCACAGACATACTTTCAAAACACTATCCAGGAGGGCTTTCTTCCCAAAGTGGCTAATTAATCAAAATAAATACCTGCAGTCAGGAGCCCCCCCACTGTCCTGTCTTTGATTCGTTCAGAGAAATCATTCCAAGACATCTCAATTTGTTGCTAGGTAAACGGCGGCAACATCACCCTGAAGAATACAGCTTCTCAGCTGGAGATGTACAAAACCATCATTCTGTCTTTTGAAGGAATCTGGTGTACAAAACAGAGGTGCCTTTTTTTTTCTTTTCTTCTTTTGTTTCAGTTCTATCGGCACTGAGATTTTTGAGATTCATCTATAGTACCCTGCTTGTCCTTTTTTCTAGGATTACAGAATACTTAAAAAAACTTGAAGAAAATGTCCCTTTGCAGACTATGATTAGGTTAAGAGAGTGAAGCCTTCCTACAGGCTGCCAAGGAAAACAGGAAATCCCACATATGAGAGGTCCCAGTAAATGTTCTCATCTGTTGTTCTATATTCTGGGGCTCCTACAGCCATCTTCCTCCTTGCATGTGTTCAGAACACTCTTTAATGAAGCAGAGAGCACTGGAGCAAATACAACGTACAGCACATTTTGCGTGCAAGGCAGGAGCAGATACTGCTTAGCAAAGCATTTTGCCGCATGGGGTAGAGCTGCCCCAGCTTTCCATGCACACATTTGACCACTCCATTATTATTAATACAGCAGCTCTCTCCATCCAGATGGATATCCTGTCCCAAGCTTCCAATTTGAACCTGGGCCAAGCAATTCCAGTGGAAAACTTTTAATAGAGGCTAATATGAAGGTCACTTCATTTCTAACGCAGTCCTAGCTCTGCACAAATCCCTGCTAAGGACAGGATATCCAGACTGGAGGACTAAGTATCATCATGGAACCACCATCTGCCAAAAACTGAAAGAACTTTGAATGTCGTCATTTCTCTCTATCCCTTGTATCATACTATTATGTTGTAATAAACATCTATAGAATTTCTCTTTTGAATATATTTGCCTCTTGTCTTAATTTCTCAGTTGTCCCCCATTCCCTCATGAATTTGAAATCTATTGCAGGAAAAAAAGAAAACAAAGAACAACTGAGTTTAATCACAGCAAATCTTGCTAGAAATTCTGCTGATGCAGCCAAAAAGCACGTCTGCTAGAAGGACACATGGCAAAAAGCCCAGTTTCGTGGGTTTATAGAAACACAAGAAGAGCAAGACACCAGAAACATAAATATTTGTCGCCTTTTGTCTCCTGATCAGAATGCAACTCAGATGTATAAGGACTAAGCACTGGGGTTGACTGCTGCTTGAGGTGCATTAGTACAGTCACTTAAAACTTTCAATAGTTCCATCAAAGGCAAGGTTCCTCTGTTTTAAGCAAACAGGTATGGAGCTGCATAATTTCCAAGTTGCCATTAGATAAATAACATGCCAGTGTCCACACACAAATCAAGAGTTTGCTGATATGTTTATTTCAGAAGACTGAAATGGAAATAACTATTATTTTTAAGAGCATTTCCCTCTGTTGCTCAGGTGATGATGAACAGCTAACTCAGTTACACAGGGTAACCAAAGAATGGTAAACATAACCCAGATGAAGCTAGACCAAAGGTAAAATAAAATGTAAAAACGCTGCATTAGCATTTCAAAATTTTTAGAGAGATTTCTGCAGGCCAGCTGTGAATAAGAGTGGGCAGGGTGCAATTCAATATACATACAGTGTGCAGTGCAGTACTGAAGGTGAAGGAAGAAAGAAGGGTTTGGTAAAACTTGACCATTCACCCAACAATCATCAGGGAATGACTGTGTGTTGGCTAGGCAATTGGTTAGAAGTCTGCATTCCCATTAAAGTGCCATACCTAATTTAGAAACAATGGATGTGGTTTCTTTTAATAAACTCTTACATCTTAAGTAGAAGGGTACAACAGCTTCAGTCCTCCTGAGCGTAAGACCAGGAATTTTACAGAGTAAAAATACAGCAGGTGTTACAATTCACTAAGAGGGAACCTGAATGTCCCCTCCCTCATGACATCCACCAGGTCTTCTGTGGCCCTGCCATTTGCCCACTGTTGACTCTCAGCTGGTCCCAACACTCAAAGAAAGACCTTTGTCCTCCAAGGCTGCAGGGCATATAACTGCACTAGGGCCCCCTTGACTGAACAGATAACCTTTCCATTTCATCCTTCACACCCATCACCTTGATCACATGTGTAAACTACTATGTTTTGCTGTTTACTTAGCTTGTTCCATTTTGTCAGTTGGTTAGGGAATTTGGGGGCTAGGAATTTTGTCTGCTCTTTTTGTGTTCACGGCTTCTTTTTTTCCTTTTAAAAAGAAAAAAAAAAAAGAAAGAAAAAAAAAGAAAAAGGAAGCAAGACAATGGATTTCACTCTTTAGTTATGTAACTCCTAAATATCTGTACCAAGAAAACGACACATACCTTCCAAAATGTTTAAGAGTTTGTTATTTTTTTTTCTTTTGAAGTTTGAATTTTCTAGCAGTTCTATTTCCCTTTCTGTGCTAATTAAAATAGATCAGTTTTGTAACTGATAAAGGTGCCTTTAGCACGTGTCCACAACAAGGAACATTGTGTGCTGTTACAATTGTTCAATAGATGCCCAGTCCCAGACAGATGGTGCTTTATCCTCACTCTTTCTTCAAGACAGCATAGTGCAGTGTCCTGTCAGGGATTAATGGAAGTGCCACTCACAGTAGATGCTAATTCTGGTAGCAACTCTCTTACTACACTACAGATGCTACAGCTAGTGCTTGCAACTAATGCTTGAAGCAAGCAATCCATGCTGGAGGAGAAACAGGACATTCAGAATCCAAAGTGAAGAGGACAATGCAAGAATTTATGCAAAATACAATCTCACAGTCAAGGAGAAGAGATAATAAAAAGGAAGACATGGATAGTGGAAAGAATTAAAACATGGAGAAACAGTACAGCAAAGATCAGAAACCAGTTGAGAAGTTAAAATAAAAAATCCAGCACAACAGAGAAAGTGCCTTATCTCAGTGATGGCCAACACATCACGTCATCAGAAACTCAGCACTAGAAAGGTGTCCTATAATAGGGAAGAGCAGCTGAAACACAGGACAGAGCAATGTTAGTGAGGGCACTTTATTCTACACCCCAAAGCATTATTGCTTTATAGAACTACATATGAAAGTTTAACAACTTGATTGGGCACACATTAATGAAAATAAGAGTCTCAAAACTGTCTCCTGGATAGCTACTCCATGAAAAAGACACTAGGAGAGATGTGCCTAAACACTATAAAAGACAGACAACTGAAAGATAAGTTTTCATCTTTCTCCTGGACCCTCTCTTTTTTGTTTAGATAAGAGATTTAAAATCCAGGACTAATCTGAGATGCTTCCACACATGCATAAAGTGGACTGAGAGGTACCTAGGCTCAAAAGAGCTTGTGCTACAGCACTTTTGTTGCATTTTCCTTCTGGTACTGTGCTCATTTACCATGGTCTGTATGTGGCATAGCATGAGAGAGGAAATCCAAGTATTGGACCTCTCTTTCTAAAAAGTCACTGGGGCATAGGAAATCTTTTGTGTTTGAGAGAAGCTCCCACATATTTACATGGGTGACAAATCTAGTTAGTTACTTCACGGTCATGAAACACAAAACTTCTAACTAGCATTATCACATCACTAATTGGTCAAGGGAAAATATGCCTTTCACTCTGCATTTCAGAGAAGGCTCCTTATTGAAGAAAGGGAAGAGAGGGAGGGAAGGAAGAGGCTATTCAGAGATGTTTATCAAATCTGAAAAGCCAGACCCTGACAGCAGATGGTAGGTGGCAAAAAGGGAGATTTTGTGAAAAGCTAGAACAGTATAAAAATAGTAGAAAGAAGGAAAACATTATGACATCAGGAAATATTAAAGTTTAAAGATATACAGGGAAATAATTTTACATTGTCTGTTGCTCCATTAATAGACAAAAATAGAGCAATAGAATAAATGCAAGGGGAATGACAAAAGCAAGAGCTATCTATCACTAACAAGCTTATGCACCAACAAGTAGCTTGACTCCAGCTCTTGAAATAGTATATTAGACCATAATGTTTTACAGTTTCTTCTGAGGGCTGGAGAAATGGCATATACTGTTAACTTCTTACAAGTCTCCAGTACCTCATATTAAGAAGCTATGGTCATGGTGAAAAGCAGATGAAATATTAAACAAGAAAACTACATCTAGTTCACAAAGTCAATGAGCTGTAAATCACAGGAAATTGGTAGGGTACACCAGGAAATTAAAACTGTGTACTTGTGCTATTCTCGTGCTTATTTGTCAGGGGATCCACTTCTACCAGGCACTAGGAATGGTCTAGATGAGCTAGATATATCTTTGGTCTGACATGATTGTTCACTTTTATGGTTTGCTTTATAATTTCTTTATGAAGAAATTACACATCAAGGAGATAGAAGAGAATTTATTAATGATGGTATACTGACAAAAAAAAGAGGCTCATTCCATACTCCAAGTGAACATACTTCAGCAACACACTTCCAGGCTCAGACCTCCTTACATCTCCATCTGCAACAGTTCTCACTTTTCCTCATCTGGATCTTTCTTGAATATTTGTTTTATTGTCCAGAAATTTTGCTGATCGTGTAACTGCATACAAATCAAATGCCAGAAGAACACAGATATTTATTTATTTTATGGTCCAAAATAATATTTCCAATTCAGAGCTACATGATGAACTTTCTCCTCTCAGTTACAAGTCTCCCTTTTATTTTTTGTTTTTCCTAATCCTTGTGCAGCTCTGCCACTACAATTACCACCTCATTTACAGTATGTCCCTATATTTCAGTACCAATGCAACCATGTAGTCTATGGGGATATTTATACCATCTAGGTCTAAGCACCTAAGTTGGTCAAGTTATTAACCAGGTGGTCATTGCACACTTCCTCTTCAGTCCACAGGGAAACATCAGATCCTTCAGTCTCCTTCAGAGCAAGCATATTACCATAGCCTGCAACTCTTGCTACTCTAGCCATGAGATTTTTACATGTAGAAGCTCCTAGCTGCACCAAATTTCATACAGTGCTACAAAATTTTCTTTAGTGGTAACCCAAGATAATGTGGGTTCAAGGCTTTAAAGCATAATGCACTCTCCTCTGCTACAAAGGTGCTGTTCTATAAGAGTCATAAGAGATCAACTCATCTTCACTAAAACCATATAGCATCCTTTAATCCCACACATAATTTTCCACAGGTGAAGCCCTATGCAGCTGTGTGAATAAATTGCAAATACTTGCAATAGTTCCAATTGGTTGAGCAAGATTCATTTTACTAATAACTCAGCACAGGCTTAACTTCTGCCAACCCCAACTAAATCAACTAAATGAACAAGCACTTGATGTATACGGGTGAGCAACCTTTGAGCAACATCAAAGTTACATTTTTCTAAAGTGATTTTTCTCCACCACAACTGTGTTAAAGCAGTTAGTCTTCAGTCTCATTTTTAATATGCTGTTAGTATCTATAAAACAGATCTTACCTTGATCTTCTGATGAGACCGGTGACCTGGAATAAAACAACAAAGTCCAGTCAATCTTTGGTATGAAAAGACCACAAATAAGGTTCACTGTCACTGTGGGGAATGGGATATGGGGAAATCTGAAGGTTTAATTCTTATATTTTACTGTTCATTCCTTACAAGAGAGGGCTGGAAGACATCTGACAAGAAAAGAGCAGAAAAGGGCAGAGATCTACTGTACCAGCAGGCTCTGCAGACCGGCAAGGCCGTATGGAGTCATGTCTGTAAGGCAGCTGCCAGCAGCAGTGTTAAGCATTTGTGCCAAGAGTTTCTGTAGGTATTTGGCATAAAACTTATCTACTACTGTTACTGTTGGTAACAGCTGACATTACTGGTGAGAAAGTCCTGATCCTCCACAGATTATTGAAGGTACCATAATTAAGTGTGGGCCAGGAGAGAACCTCACAGCTAGGGATGGTTGAGGAAATGACAGCTTCACAGGAACTCACAGTCATTAAGGTGAGCATTTTTTTTACCATAAGTCAATATAGTGGCTAGCATAAAACACCAGTCATAATTAATAACAGTTCAGGCCATTTTCACAACAGCAACAAAAGAGAAAAATAAAATTAAAAAAAAAAAAAAGAAAAATTCTGAAGAGATATAAGTACAGTAAAAAGCAACAACATAACAGCAGCAACACAAGTTACAAGGCTTAAGCCTCTGATAAAACTCCAAGAGGGTGAGGGGTGGTAAAATATAAGGGACCTCTCAGTGTCCCTGCTGTTGAACAGAAGGGCCCCATTGAATTGCAGGGATTTGTGTCACAGCTCCCATCACTAAGGATCACACTTCTCATGGTTTTGATCAACACCAATAACAAAGGAACATAACAAGGTGTAAAGTGTTTGCCCTCCGTTTTTCCCTTTGCCTAGCAAAACTGGGGCTAACTGTACAGACATATTTCAGATGTGCTTTAGTAATTTAGACCAGATTACAAGCACATCGTGGGCTAGACCATTGCCTCAGCAATTCCCCAGCAAAGATTTTTAACTGCATATATAGTCTTCCCACCCAGGTAACAATGAATTTGTTCCTGTGGTGAATGGGACAACACATGCTTCCTTTCCAAGAGATACTTGATTTTGCACCAATGTACAAAAACAACAAATTACTAAAGATTTAAAAAATGTTATTGTTGCCAGCAAGGAGATCAAAGTTAACATAAGAAAAGCAGGCACAGAGGGGTGAAGGGAAAAGAAGGAACAAAGGGGAAAAGAGCACATGTATTTAACTGAGTCAGCAGGGGCTGAGGGTTGGAGGAGGGAGAAAGAAGAGTTAGAAACCGTGGATTTAGAGGAATAAGGAGCTGAGGAAGGAGTCAAGATCTCATTCCAAAACAGGTGTCTGAAAATGAAGGTTGAGGGATTATAGGACATTAGAAGCAGATATGCAAATATGTAGATGCAAACAGGAAAGACAGAAAAAAAAGAAGGAAACTTTCCTAATGAGGTATGCAAATTATTAGTTTTTAAAAAGTGAGATATTTGCAAAAGAGGAAAGAGTTACAGCAGAGCTGGAGCAATGGTCACTGTGAAAGGAAAAAAATGTGGCTGCCTAATTAAGATTCTGACAGTGCAAGAAGCCAACATGTAGGGATTAGAATTAATTAATCCTCTACTCCCATTAAATTCTCTGATTGCTGCTGAACATCCTAGGCATGTATCCTGCTCTGCTGCCTACCAGTCCAGCTCTGCCCTTGCACTTCAACCCTGTCTGTGGCAGTACAGTAGAAACACAGGTAACCCGGAGGATTAGCAGACATGACTAGGACGCTGACCTGCTGCTTTGACCAGCTAGTTACAGGCCTTTCTCCACAATACTCAGCACTCTTTGGAAGGTCAAAACTCAACATTTTCCTACAAAGTTTAGGAGAGCAGAATGGGCCATATCCAGAGATGCAAATTTTTAGCTACTTAAAAATATTTTTACATGCCGGATTCATGCCACATTCCTTCCCCTACCTACCCCGACTCTCCACCCATTGCTAATTCAGTATCTCACAGCACCAGTAGTATGTACTCTTTTGTTTTTTTCTTAATTGTACAGTTCCATGACCTTTCAGGTCTTTATTTGAAACAATGAAATAAACAGTACAGATTGTCCTATAATTCGACTCTTCTTTATGAGTGGTAAAACAGATGCCATTACTTCCTTAATGCATCAACAGGAGAGAAACTATTACAATAACATCACCTTCTTATGTGAAACATTGAAGGAAGGGATTAAAAATATGTTTGTGCATATTTAGTGTGCCCCAAATTAAAATACATTTTTCAAAATACATTTTGAAATGTACCTTTGTTAAATGCCTTGCATACAGTGTTTGAACAATATGAAATCTAACAGGTACTGCTGTTGCTACTAATAGCGTTCTCATTTGAAAGACTTCATCAAGCATCTTTTGGAACTGTGTAGCCTGGTATCCTGAGAAAATCAGGTTTATACAATCACAATATCTTGATGTGTATGTAAGCACCTCTCTGCCTCTCCCTAATCAAATTTGAGCTTGTTTGTTCAATTCAACCATTGATAACAGAGGTGTTGGACAGACAATTCCTGCTTTCACAAGGAAATGCAATAGCATAAACTTGAAGCTTCTGACACAACTGCCACAAGGCCACAAAGAAAGGATGTGAATATCTCAGCCACAGGAAAACCTGACTGAGAGCTTCCAGCTTGGAGATACCGAAGATTTAACCACAAAAACTAGGCTTCCTTTGTTCCACTACTGACATAAAGTATTTTGGCAAAGAGGAGAGAGGACTTTCAACATTCTTCTACAATTTCAGTCCATACATTTTAGCAGGGGGGAGGTTTTCCAAACCATTAAAGTAGTGGCCTAACTACACCAAGGGGAGTCTTGCTCAGAACCGTAATGTAAGGAAGTGAGGCTGCTGAAAAGTCCACACTAATAGTGTTGGGCATTTTATGCATTGTCTGGTCTACCCTATGCTCATGACAGGCTCTAAGGGAGGAAAGAAAACAAGTCTAATGACCTGCTTTAAACCACATACACTCACTCCCGAGCCACAGGGGGCTTTCCTGACAGCAAAAAAAATCCAGTGGATGCTCATATTTCCGGTCACACATCTTTCTCTCAAGTCTGTAAGAAGTGTGAGGGATATATTGTGGCAGCACTGGTCACCAGCTGGCTGTCCTGAGAAGGGAGGATTCTCAGCTGCTAACATCCATGGAGTAACCATCTATCTAGAGCTGTCAGATGGTCTTCTGGTATGATCCCGGCTATTTGTCTGACTGTCATAAGGAAGCAAGTCATCATTCTCACAACCTCCGTGCCTTAAAAAAAGTAGACAAAAGTCAGCTATATTTCACAAGAACGATTATGCTGTCAAGATCTGCGGTCCCACCTGGGTCAAAACACTTTGCCAAATGAAATCTTGAAGATATTTTCATTTGGTTAAACAAAACAAATAAAAACCCCAAAACCTTCAGGAAAAGATTCAGGCACAGTAATATCCTGTTCTTGGCCATTTCAGAATCGCTTCATTTTTATATCAACTGTTGTTTTTTTCTGTTTTATTTTGCTGTAAAATTAACTCATAGAAAGAAAGGCTCATAACCTCCCAACCACCCCAAGAGAGTAAAGACAAGTTAGATTGACTATCACTGGCTACATTTCCAGAATCATGAAATTATATTCATTCTTCTACCAACAACACTCTTTTCCCTATTTGAAATATTTTCACCAAAGGCATTAACCTGACATTTCTGCTGCTCTGGTTTGACAGATGCTTCATGAAGAACTATTGCTATAGTGACTAGTTAAAGAGAAGACAAATATCACTATGACAATAGTGAAGAGGGTCAGAAGGGAGCAGGAGGGAAAGTAAGTTACCATCTGCATTTGCTTTCCATGCTGTTTGTGCCCTCCTTTTGTTACAGGTCCTGCAGTAGTGTTCTCCTCCTGTTGTAGAGGGGCAAGCAGTACTAAAAAGAGATGACAATACCTGCAAGCTTCAGTTTACCAGAGGAAGGTGCACATTTTCAGTTCCATCACCATACAAGTAAGCAGTACCTTTTGTGCTTAACACCAAATGTACAAGAATCTCCCAGGAAATTATGTATACATATTTAGAAATGCATAAAAAGGCTTGAATAATAATGTAAAAAGCCCCTAATCATTCATTCACTACATGCTTCTAGTAAATTGGAAGACTTACAATACTAAAGATATGACACATACCCACCTAAAACAGCACTGTGCCTCAGAGTTAATGGTCCAATACAAAGTTCCCTGGAATTTTTCCACTCACTCTTACAGTCTTTGGATGAATTGCTGGCAAAAATCTAATCCCCAGTATAGCCAAGACAGACTTCAGTATCACACAAGCCTTCCCCACACAGGCAAACACTCACAGCTGTTTCCAAGTGCACTCTCCGATGTGCAAGCTCTAGATTTATTCAGCACTGGAAGGGGGGAAGAAGGAATATTCATTTCTAAGGAGGGAAGAGCAGGGACTGTCACAATTTCAAGCCTAGCCAACTGAGGCTTAGGGACTTAAAGAAACACAGCCAGCCTCCAGCAGATGAGTTCTAACAAAATTTTAGTAAACGGGTACATTATTTACGAATACAAAAGCCTCAGGAGAAACAAACCCAGAGTTGATGTAAAGCAGATACTTTAATCAATAAACCTATAGCAGAAACCATCAGCACCAGTCCTATTTAAAACCAGCCCTTTACAATTTAAAGGCCAAATCACAATCTGTGCAGCAATTCTGCTGGCTTTTATGACCATTTCCCCTTTTCCCTGCTTAAGCGACATAGTTCTGCAAACTTTCTAATTCAGTCTAACAATAGCTGCCAGTAATGAGAGCTTTCAGATTAAACTCATTCCTTCCAATTTTGCATGTACATCTCTTCAGAATCCAAATCCTTTCGGATTTATACACATATTCCCTGATTGTAATAGAAGACACTTTTTAGCATATTAAGTATATAATACTTAAATAAAGGTGAGGAAACGCCCTCGTACAGCAATCTATATCAATGCATCTGGGGCTGGGAGTTCCCTGAAGCCCCAGCTGTAAACAGTGTCTCATATCTTCCTGGTAGAAAGGCAAATTGTCTTGCTTTCTTAGTCACTCAGCATCTCCTACTTGGAGGAGCCAAATAAAAGTTAAAGACTCAGTGGGGTCATCACCATGGCACTTGATTAAAAATAAAAGCATATGAATTAGCGACAGGTTCCCCATGCTCCCATTTTGACCCTACATGTGCCTAATTTACAGTGACCTTAACAGGCTGGAGAAGTGGGGTAACAGATCACTAGCAAGCTCAACAAAGGCAAATGCGAAGTCCTGCACCTCAGAAGGAGTGAGCTCATGCAACAAGACAGGCTGGGTGTCTAACAGCTGGAAAATTGATTTGCAGAAATGGATGTAGGGTGCTAACTAAATACAAGTCAATGATAAGTCAGCAGAGTTCCCTGCAACAGCAAAGCCCAGTGGCATACTCGGCTGTATTAGCAAGGGCACAGCCATAAGGTAGATGAAGTGATTTTCGACTGTCTACTCAGTCAGTGCTTGTGAGACTTGAGAGGCAAGACAGACGTTGACAAACTGAACTGAGTTCCATAAAGGGTTGCAGAGATGGTGAGGGCATATGAAGAGAGACGTGTGAAGAGAGGCTGAGGGAGCTGGGTCATTCACTGAGAATGCTCAGGAAAAAAAATATTGCTGCCTTCAACTACCTAATAGGAAGATATAAAGAAAACACAGCCAGAGTCTACTTGAAGAAAGGAGAATCAACAGTCACAAGTTGGGACATGGGAAATCCAGGTTGGGTATGTGGAAAAAAATATAATTCACCATATAGATGATCAAAGAGAAGAACAGGTTGGGCAGAGAGATTGCTGAATCTCCAGCTTTGCAGATATTCAAAACTGATCTGGAAGAGGCTTTGAACAACTTCATCTAACTGCACTTATTTTGAACAGAGGTTTGTATTGGATGACCTTTAGAGGTTCTTCCCAACCAAAATTTTTCTGCAATTCTATGAGTCTTTATACAAAGCTTTCTGCTTTTACTGTCCCATATTTCCTGTAATTCTCAAATATTTCTCAAAGACAATGGCCATACTGTCTCACACACGTGGGAAAATGCTGGCCAGCAATGCTGCCTGAATCTAAAAAATTCTATTCAAGTTATTTCTTATTTTGCAAAGATCTAATCTGACATGACCTGTTAATCTGTAACAACAATCTGGATATCCTAATTTTTTTTTCTAATGATGCTAAAGGCAAAGATCATTATTTTTTTTAATGTTTCCGTAACTTCCTTCGGCAGTCCCAGTCTCTACCTGCACATAAACCATTGCTTCAGGCAGTTCACAAGGCATCAAACATACAGGAATGTAGCTTGGTGCTTCTTAGGAAAAAAAAAGGCAGCTCAAATGTATTCCTTACTGTGTCTCAGGCATGTCTGTGTCCCTTAATATAGTTCCATATCTTTTCTTATTGCTGTCTAACTTTTTCTCTCTTACCATTTTTCTGTCCAGTGTTGAATGCTTTGAGTTAAGGCTTGGGATGCGACAGTGCAGCTATACCTGAAGCTGTACTGACACCCAGAGGATTTGTCCGGGAATTGCTGCTTAACAAGGGAATAAAAGAATTTATTGCAAAATCAGATATAAACCCAAACATGTTTAACCTTGATTTTAAAAATAAATAAATAAAATGAGAAGACAACGATGATGAAGAAGGAGGAGGAGAGAGAAATGTTCTAACATTTTGGAATCAAGGTCAAAACATGATCTAAGACAGTTTGTTATTTACTTGAAAAAGAAGGTAATTCCAAACGACCAGCAGGATCGTTGTAGGGTTGTTTGTAATTTTATTTTTTTTTAGTATTTGGCCTCTCTTTCTCTTATCATCACATGACATCAAAGTATCTCAGGGGAATGTAAGACATACATTTTGAGGAGGGCATGATCCAAGCTTATTTGAAATGCTGTTATTTCATTTCCAGATTTTAGCTAAATCTTTAAAATCCTCACTGACCTGTGTGTCAATTGCTTGATGAATTTAAGGGTCAAAAGGCAAAGGAAAGGCAGCAGCTGATGTGACTCTAACCCTAAAAGAAATAAAGAGAGAAGAAGTGACACCATGTAATACTTTGGAAAAAAACTGGATGTTAAGGGACTGGCTAGATGGAGATGAAGCACATCACCTGCTTGGTATCTTGAGACACCATCCAAATTATCTGAGGCCAGTTTCAACTTCCATGCAATCCAGAAGCTACCCTAAGTGGTGCGTTTGCTACCACAAAGCAAGCCAGTCAGTCTTGATAAACAGCCTTAAGTGGTTTGGGGAGAGAGATTGAAACACATGAATCCCTCAGAAACAACTACTTGCAATTATATTTATAAACTCACAAGTGCTAAGCTCTAAGCAACCCTCACTTGCTTGCCATCTTAAAAATAAATAAACAAACAAATAAATAAATAATATTTTAAAATCACCTCAGTTAATATGCAGTTCCTAAGCAGATCAGAATTGCTGAGCCCTTTACACTCCCACTATAGAGTAATTAATTGAGAACAAAACTTGTGATGGGAGTTTCAGATACGGTTTTGTGCTGCACTTTTAGATGTCTGGCACAGAAACAAGAATCTAGGAGTCAGGGTTATGCTGGCTCCACGCCACCTCTGGTTCTCTGATTTCAGCTCTTGGCATAATTTAGCCAGGTCCATCTGTCCCTTCTTGCCCATGGGCGTCAACACTGCCAGGAACCTCTCAGCAAGGCTTCGTGTTACAGGAGTCCTTCTCCTCATGTATTTCCCTCCCTTGCAGACACCTCAGTGCTAGCACAGATAAACGTTTGATCAGTCTCAGCTGCAGAGACAAAGCTGTGGTTTTTAGTGCTCCTTTCCCAGTGCAAAGAAGCAGCGACAACTTTTTCCCCTACCCATTTGAATGCTTCTAAGCTTTCAGAAGTTTCTTCTCTCACCCAAGAAATCTGTTGGCAGACATTTTAAGATAAGCCCACAGAAAGGGGACTAGGATACACACCGTGGAGATGGAAGCACAAGGGCAGGTCCCTGCAAAGCAGCCATGACAAAATGCACAACCTGGGGAACATGCTCTCTATCCATTTTCCCAGATGAATGGGAGAACCTCTCGCCATACCAAGCACACTAAACCTAGCCCACATTCACAGGTACTTCCTGTTTCAGGCAACATTTTCCAGAAGAAACAAACCTCTTCCATTCACACCTCCGCCCACCAAAACCAGCTCACTAGTACATTTTTCAAGCAGCCCTAACGGAAAACCTCATTTTTCCTTCAATGAATCAAGTGAAGACTCATTTCAAAATATTGCTCCCAGCCTCGTCCAAACACTCTGAACCTTGTGGGTCTCTAATACTAAATCGCAAACCTCAAAAGATGACCTAATGTCACATGACTAACCTTTGCTTCTAGCTTATTTTTTGCACAGTGTTTTGACACTTTTGCATTTCCAGCCACAGCTGAAATCCAAACATAAAGATATCGGAAGAACTAAAGCAAGGTAGCTATGTTTTGACTTTTTGGAATTTAACACTGTCAACTCAGGCAAAGTAGTACTTCTGTGTGATAGTTCAGAGCAGTTATTTTGCCAAACTACATTTCTATTCTCTTTGCAAGTCAGTTAAACCAGAACTTAGGAGTATGAACAGGGTATCAATAAATACAGTCTGAATGCGTATTATGAAAAGTCCTGGTGTGAAAGATTGGACACATTATGTACTCCAATGTGTGTGTCACATATGTACAGGACTGTGTTTCACACCCATGCCCTGAAGCTTTTTAGTTTTAGCTTTGATGAGACAGCTTGGCACTGAGTGAGAGCACATTAAGAACCAGTCTCCCCTCCGAGCAGATGGCAGCTCCTTATGGCAGGGACATGGACACATGCTTGCTATTCCTTTGCAATGCTCAGAAAACTAGTACTGGGATAGTTTGGGGTTGTGGGTTTTTTTCATTACTTCAACACTTACAAAAAAGTAACAAGTACACACAGATGCAGACATACAGATTAGCTAAAACTACAAGGTTCATTTCTTTTCTAGCCTTTATTGAACTGAAAGGCTGCCATGCAGGAGGATATTCACCGAATATTTCTAACAGTGCTTAAAGCAAGCCCTAAGAATACATGCCTTCTTTCTGTCGGTCATCCTGTATTATCCCAGTAAACCCAGCTAGCTCCTCTTCCAGTGCCTGTGATGTCACAGGGGGCCATAGGTCTGCTGTTTCCACTCCATAAATCTGATGAGAGTGATATTTACATTCTATAGAGGCATCATCGCCTCCACTCTCTCCTCTTCTCTTGTCAGGCATTTCTGCAATGCCTGGTGCTTGCAGAAAAGCATCAAGTCCTAAAAAACAAATTATCAAATTTAGTTTTCTTCTACCTAGCTAAATGGAAAACAAAGGTACAAAAAGTGACTGACTTGTAACATTCCCCTGCCTTCTTTGATAGAGATGTGCAGATTTTGCTTCCCAGTTATAGTAGGCAAGCAAAGGAGGGGAGAATAAAAGGGAAAAAAAAAAAAAAAAAAAAAAAAAAAAAAAGAAAAAAAAAAAGAAAAAAAGAGGGGGAGGTAAAAGAGAGAGTTATAAGAAGAATTGAGGAAAAAGAAAGAACTCTGCTGCTTCAGTCTTGTCTATCAGCTTTCCACTCAAAAACAGGTTTATAGCTGTTAGGTAAACCACTTAAAGAAAACCAAGGCATCTAGATATCTGTACTCTGTCAAAATCAATTTTATCCTTTATACACACGTCAATAAAAACCCCTACATTCTACATGGAAAACTTTTTCATCCCCTTATCTACTACAACTATTCAGGAACTGCAACTATTTTCAAGCTAGGCAGTAGCTGACTTATTCCATTCAGGTAGGAAGATCCTTTTGTCAAGCACCTGCATATTCTGTTGCTTGAAATGACCCCAAGGAGAAAAAGGAGAGTTGGGCTGCTTGCATTTTACTTTTGGAAAGCAGGATGCCAGTCAAGAAGCAAGATCTCTCTGAAGTAGCCAGTTTGTAGTCTCATGATGTGTGGGAGTGTTTTGCATGTCACTGTCTGCCAAAATAATTTTTCAGCAGGGTGAGTTTCTTCAGCTGTGTATCAGATGTTGAGATGATACAAAAATCATTAAAGCCCTCATTCTGAAAGCTCAGGGGCAGGTGGGTGGGAAAAGAAGAAGGTAAAATCCCACCCAATCCACCCTGGGGAACTACATTCTGAATAATAAAATTATTTTATAATAAGTACTAATGAGAAAAAACAAACAAACAAATAAACAAAACACAAAGATCCAACCACCCTACAGGATGTAGTACAGGATGTACTCTACTTCTGTCACATATTGAAGGGGCATAAACAGAAACCCACCTCATCAGATATACCTGCTGTTGTTAAAACACCTTAGCAGTTTGGCACCTCAGCAGTAAAGTCTGGAGAATTACTTTAGGAAGAAAATAAATGCTGTTTGCATTGCACTCACATATACAAATAAGGTCATACACATGCAAATCTAAACCACTTGCAAATATGTTTAACAAGAGCAGAAGCAAAATAGAGTCTTAAAGCTCAGTATTACTGGTAGGGAAGTTGCCAGGATGATGATAAGTACCAAATACTAATGACTGTTATTGGAGATTGGAGTTTTAATAAGTTTTGTTGTAGTTTTTTTTTCCATACCCTAGTTCTCCATAGATAAGGCCAGACTTTGGCAGTAGTGACATAAAAATTCTACTAATTAACAATGGAAGAGGTGATGAAATAGGGTTTTCCATGTATTCAATCACTTAAAACGATACTAGAGGTTGCTAAAAGTTAATGTTAAACAGTTAGAAGAGTCCCTTCTACTGACTATGACAGGGATGAATATCAGTAGAACTCGACACTGCTTGAAGAAAGTGAACAAGGATTAAGTGACAACGTGGGAGAGGCTTAAAAGTAATTTGTGAGTTAAAATTTGTCCAGGTGAAAGTCTTGTTTCCAGACTCATGACAGATCATTTGACAAGTTCATATATGTTCTGTACCTACAGCTATACTTGAGGTTGCTGTATAAGCAGCTCCAGAAGAAAAAAGGAAACTTCTAAAAAAATTGCAAAAGCTGGACACTCAAATTAGGTTCCAAATAGTAACAGATACCAGCAGCAGTAGCTGACCCTAGAGAAATTTTTTAAATCCTACAGGCTGCAAAGCAACACAGGGCACCAAGTAAGATTTTAATTCACTGCCAATAAGGAAAGAGTATGAATTTCACTGGGTAATACTTCTGTCCACAGTGTTGCAGTCTCCAGGTTGTTCTTGTATTCAGTGATTGTACCACAAAATTAACTATCCTGGTTTTGAGTAGCTCTGTACTGAACTGACTATGCAGAGAAAATAAAGGATTCAAACTATTCCTGGAAGGGATCTCACAGAGAAAATACATTTTGCCAGATAAATTCTATCATTTTTAAGAGTCACCCTATTGTTTGTCAGGCTGAAATTTTTTTACTGAGTGGCAAAAAATTAAGTTTCAAGACAAATTATTCAAGCAATACCAAAATTCTGCTGTTTTCTTTGTTACATTGTAAGTTTTTAAGGAAATGAGAAAGGGCAGAAAAATATATTTTCAGAACCACAGACACATATCTTCAAGGTAGAATTCCAAAGGAAAGCAATATTTTTTCTTTTTTTATTGCCACTGAATATCCCAAAAACCAATGAAGGCAGCTAAAAATTTTCCAAGCAAGAGATTTGAGGAAATATTTGAATTTCTCAAGTCTTCAGCAACCTACAAAATTTTAAATGTCCACTGTCACTAGGCAGCTCCTGCCTACTATGTTCTAATCCTAGAAGTCACCTCTTGATATTTTCTTAACTTTCACTACATGAGCATTCCTTCTGCTTCCTACATGCCAACTTGCATTCCTGATTCTCTTCTCACCTTTGTACCACACAAAGATTTATCTTTAAAAAAAATCCTTAAACCACCTTGCAACATCTGTACTGTCACACTGATTTCCTGGGCAATGATCTGATTCTTGTTGCTGAGCTAAAACACCTGGCACTTAACCTTTTTCTTTTTCGCTCTCAAGAACTAGGTTATTACTGCCTCATAAAGCAGTGTCTGAATGGTATTGCTAGCTAATTTATGTCTATTTAGTGTAAAGGGCTGCAGCCACCTTCTAGCCCCTACAGGCATGTTTTTTCTTCCTCTCCCTGTCGAGACCAGATGGCTTTCTGGCCAACCTTCACCCACCCTTCACGAGCCATGCACTCAACTCAGACAATGCAGCCAGCAGCTTTGGAAACACATTACCATCACAGCTGGACAGATGCTAGAAGAGTGCTTGTTACTGCCCCAAACAAAGGGAAAAGTAATTACTTCAATTAAAAGGCATAGATTAAACCTTTTCCAAGGTATAGTCACCTTTTCATCTTTGCATACTGTCATGGTTTTCATTTTATTTTATTTCTCAGCTCTCATCACTTCACTTGGTGACAAACATGTAACTAGGAAGAGAAACATACAGCTAACAATGAATGCTTACAGCCGACTGGGAGGGAATGGTCACCCTCATCTCACTACACCACTTGATCATAGGATAAATCAGGATGAGAAGTCCACTCATGTTCAAAAGAAGAACCCAATTACATGTTTCAGTGGAGTTGGCCCAGAATACTTAGCTTTTTTCAAGATCAAATACCAGTAGTCCAAGTAGTTGTCTTCCTGTTGGTTGTTTGTATGCACCATTCACATTAATTTGATGTTCCTATCAAATTACAATCTGGCCCAGCTCCTGGTTACTGCAGCAAGACACTGTTTCATATCCTACCCACTCCACACATTGGTCATGTGTTAAAAATCCACCAGAAAGGGAGCAAAATATAAAACACCATTAATCAAAAGACACCTGAAAATTAACATACAAGAAGCTTACAAATAAAACCAAAAGCATAAATAATTTTCTCTTACTAGAACCCTGCCTCAAAACTATTACATTCAAATTACTCTATCAAAACAGTTTGTGATCAAGAGCAACACCAAACATGAAAACTATTTTAGATCATTCTCTTCCCTACTTTCATTTACTGAAGTAATTTAAGGAATATCTCGATTTGCATACTTTTTTCTTTTTAGACTCCTCACTTGTAAAAAATAATTACTTCATTTTAAAAGGTGTTTTTTATATATATGTGTATATATATGTGTGTGTGTATATAAATATATATGTACACACATGCAAGAAACAGTCAAAGTAACCTGCAACCATATTATGGCTATCTGTGTATTAATTTGCTCTTAACATCTGAGGAGGGTCACTCCCAACCCCTGTTTGGGAGAAAAATGACCACTGAGAAAACAGGTCTAATGGTTCAATCAATGGCAACTTCTGTCACTGCCTTAGTGACAGGCTGTAGGATACCACACTTTGTGAAGGAAGTGCTATACAGTACTTCAGACTAGATGTGAGACATTGAACACTGATGACTCTTAAAAGATCCACGAGAACTTCATGTATAAGAGGAATTGTGTCTTCCGTGCTCTGCTCTATTTCTTCTTGGTAATTTTACTACAATCCTTTCTGGTAGATTTATTTGATATACATTTTTTTAAGGGACAAGCCTCCTTGAAGTACCTGTGAGCTACTTCCACTGCCAAAATATAAGAGTGCTTTCCAATTTTTCTTTAAAGTGCCAGGTTAGAAAGATTTTTTAGGTTGCAAAGTCAAGCATTCAGAAGTTTGGAAATGCCAGAGCACATGGCATCATATTCCAGTCATGTTGCACTCAAGCATTTTAACGTTTAATCACATTGTCACTTGCTACTTTCTTCTGCTGGATTCTTGCCTCAGTGTTTAAGGAGACACCTGGTTGATATCCTTTAGTATTTTGTATACGCAGTGCCCAGTCTCAACATTTATTTATTCGCACTACCGAAACTGTTCACAGAATGTAAAATTATTTATATTCTCCTAAGCAACTCTGACAGCATCTTCCCATGGTCTCATCTTCCAAATGTCTTGTGACCATGAACTTTGTGCTCTTCTAAGGTGAGGTTCTGTTCTGCGGCTGTTAAAATGACAGCCAGAAGGAAGGAAGGAAGGCCCAAAGTTTCCACTAATATTAGTAATACAACCTGAGGGACACAGAAAGGCTACTTCTCAGTTTCCAGCCCTTCACTCTCTTTCAAAGTGTCCTTGTAAATGACCTCTCAGAAACCCAGCCTATTTCACAGAGGACATGCATAGAATGAAGAGTCTGTTGTTACTGGCCACTTGTGAAAAGTTTGTTGTAAATCTGCATCATTCAGAAATTCTGTGAGGGAAATCGAGGAGAGAAGCCGGCTCTCCAGAGCAGCATTCAGCTGCCTCAGCTGTAATAATACCTTGCTTTCTCTGCTGCAATCACATGCCTCATTTACTATACACCTTCCAGCTTGGCAGCAAATGAGGCAGTGCCTAAACATACTTCAGAGCTTGCCCACCAGTATAATGAATAATCTTCATCAGCCCAGAACTCCAGACTCTGGAGAGAAACAGACAGCCCTTTCCTCCATGTCCTTAACCTGTCTTACTCACCTGTTACCTACCTGCACCCCATCTCCAACTTCTCATTACTCCCATTCTGATTTCCCAGGCATCTGTATGTCCATTGCGCTCCTACTTGCCAGCACCCATCCTCTAACCCTGCTCCCCAAGTTTCTGCACACACTCCTTTTTTTGCTTCTACTCATTCAGCTCATGGAACTTCTTTTCCCTGTTTCCCCATACACTTTTCCTGACACACCTCCATTTGCCCATGACTTCCGTCTCCTTCTTCTCCTTCCCACTGGAAATCAGATGGTGAGAAGAACCGTGCCCCCCTTCCATCAGCCTGTTAGTCAGGCCTGCAACCAGGGTCAAGGACTGAGGGACATAACTCCTCCATGAGTATATGCAGATAGAAACTTTTGAAAGTGAAGCTCTTGATTCTGAGATGTCTCCAATGTGCATGTACAACCTCACTGCTAAGGCAAGCTCAGGGGTGCTTTTCTCAAAACAACAAAAAGGCATCTCCTCCATATTATAGTGACACTTCATTAAATTTAAGGCCTCCAAAACTTCATTCCAGTGAAGCTGATTCCAGTAACACCTCTAAAATATCTCAGGAAACAAATTCTTGATTTCTTCATTTTAAATAAGGTAATTTATAGTAGTACATTTCCCACACATTTTATCTTCAGAAAGATCTGACTTTTTTGCTAATTTTTTAAATAGAAAAAAAGATAAAAAATCAGTCAAAGACTGATGAAAATAATTTAGCCAAAACAATTAAAGTTTAGAGAAGCAATAAAGAAAAGATTTCCTTATAGTAGACAGTGACAAGACCAGTTTACTCTGGGCAGTGCTACTGACTTTGCTTGTAATTAATAAATCTACCAGATAAACATAATTGTTCCAGCTAAACAAACATTCCAGTCAAACCAATGTAAACAAAATCACTCATCCATTAGAAGTTAATCCACATGTTGTCACCCTCTCACCACACTGCCTACAAGTCTCTAAGCATAATTTTTCTCCCAGCTCTGCCAGCTCTAAATTTCAGGTGTGCCATTCTCAGTTTTTGGAAAAATGAACCTGAATTCACCATCCTCTGCATTGCAAAGAGCACAAAACCAAGAACTAATCCAGAAGTCACCTGGCTACCTGAGTCACCTTTTCTTCCCATGACACATCCTTCCTTCTCTTGCCAGAAGTTTCCAGTTTGCTGGAAAGTTTCCAGTTTGTAGTCATGCAGCTACTCAGCTTCCCTTCCATACTGCATCTACCCTGCAGCAGTACCTGGCAGGCACCTTGCAGCTCCCTTCCACACACATGCAAGGCAGGAAGACAAATTGAAACAAGAACCTTAAGAACCACACGGTCACTATTTCTAATTTTTCTAGACTGTTTTAAAACTCATCTGTAGGGATCCAGATACAGTAGAACTAGAAATAAAAAGGAAATGTACATAATTACAATTATGTACATGAGGGGCGAAAATAACCCCAAAACACTGAATTTTTCAAAGCAAAAGTGTTCAGACTAGTGCTTTCCATGTAAAATTCAATTACAGATCTACTGCTAGTTTTGAAAATCTAAAGTGAAAGGATCACTTTCGCTTTGCGGAAACTTCAGGCATTCAAAATAATGTGTTTACTTTTAGAAACTTGGATCTAGGTTTATTAAGAGTGCAGGGTGCCACAGAGAAAAACAAAAACAAAGGTGAGAACACATAATAACTGAGAAAGAGGAAGAAACTCAAGGCAGGAACAAAAAACAAGAAGCAAAAGGACTTCCATAATTTCAGTACATTTCACTAGGCTTAGAGGAGCCACTAGGCATTGTTTGTGGTGATGGTGACAGGGCATCATCAAGCAGAGAAAAGCAGAGGGCTCTTACTGCAGCATATGTGTCTGGCAGGCGTCCTTTTGTTTGTCAGGTACCTCGTAATGAGGGGAAATCTTCCCGAGGCCACTGTCACTCAGCATCCTCTTTCGAACTGCAGGGTTCCACCGATCTGATATTCTAGGGAGAGAAGAGTGAAAAGAAAGGCATTCACCCCTCAGAAATTACCTCGGTGCTCCACTTTAAAGCTTCCGGTTACTGGTTCCCAGCATTATTCAGCCCACAACAAGTTAAATTAACTTATTACACTATGAGTATGAGACTGTTCCAAAGATGAATAAGAACATTTCTGGTCTGCCCAGAGGATGAGAAGAAACAGAGACACTTCACCATCATTCTTAGGCACAAAGGTCCTCACAGCTTTACACAGTGATATCAGAGCCTTGACTATGTAGAGAAGGGGTTTGTAACTTAGTTGATACAGATTTACAATGAGGCAGATACAGTCGCGGAGAGTGAGGAAGTTGAAAGGTGCTGAAGTCCATCAGTCCAGCTGTGTGCTCCAGGATGTGTAATGGAGCAGATGTTATTCCACTGTCCTATCATTACCATGGCTGCATCTGATCCTTTTCCCAGCTCCCCACCTAAAATCTGCCCTTCCACAGCTCCTAGCCCTTCAGAAAAGAGGAATGCCAGATCCCAGCATCACTCACCCAGAGGCCTGCTCCACTACCAGATCAGGCATTCCT